>NW_019384798.1:1351455-1376279 GCF_000671375.1 Centruroides sculpturatus | reverse complement strand
CGGACATCACACCTTTCTTCGATGAAGCGCATGTTATTCGCACCACCCAACACACGGAACAACTAAGAACTTTGGAGGCACTGGAAATATTTAAAGCCGATCGTAAATCCGCATGCATTAATTTCAAAGAAGAAATAAATCTCTCTGCAGCATGGCAATTTTTAATTGACGATAAATCATAATATAGTTTATAAGACAAGTTTTATGACGTAATGCACACAATGATTCCCCATTGGTAGAAAATTACATTTGAAATAACAAGTGGATTCCTTCCGTTTTCGGAATTTTTTCGAAAAATAGCACGTTACGTTTTTTCAAAAACATTCGAATTAAAGAATCCGGTTATAACGAAAGATATAAAGAAGTAAGCCTGAAGAAGATCCCAGGAGGGGAATCGAAAACGTTCGCCGATTTTAAAGAATTTCGCACCGGTTAATGGTTAAGGGTAGACAGTTGTTGGTTGTGAAGTTATACAACCCGGTGTGGTAAGAAAGCATATTAATTAAGTTATAGCTATGCCAGCTAATATTTACCGTAAAGCGGTAGTAGCTCTTACAAAAACAAGAGCGAGACTGGATTTTTTAATGAAATGTAAAAGCAATGGGGTATTTCCAATGACAATTTTCCGTGTGCACCTTCCCACTGGTAATGAACCCATTATTAATAAGGTGAGATGGATGTGTTTAACAAGAGCTATTAGACTCACAAGAAGGAAAGTATATTCTTTGATTGCCAAGATTATTCGTATAGAAGATTCCTTATATGCTAATGATATATAAACTAGTAATATATAGTTTATTCTCATTTTTTATTGGTTGAGGTTACTTTGAATGTTGTTCTTCACAAATATCAGCTTAGAGTTGCACAATAGCATGAGGCAGAAAACAGGAAAATAGAATTATGTTGTCAAGGGCCACATATTAGGACCATATAGGCAGCAGGTTGTTTATCATGATCTAGATAATATATACAATCAGTGGCAGATTTCTGCAAAGGTGCATGTCTGGAGCCTCAAAATTCAGCTCTCGAAATAAAAAAAAATTATTTTAATTATTATTATTTTTTTTATGATAAAAATAATTAATAATTTAGCAGTATTCTCTAAATTAAATTACCCTTAATTGTTTATCAAACAATAGTGAAATGTATTATAATAATTTACAAATTTTTATTATTCATATGTTACTAGATTTTTGAAATACAATTTAAGTAGAAAATTTAAACATAAATTATTTTTTATATCTATGGAGTACAAGATTATTTTTTTCTGTTTTTAACACTTACCTATTTAAACTTAATAATTCTTGTACCAATAAGTTTCAATTTTCATAATTAATACAATCTGAATATCGGTAACCTTTTAAATACAGCCAGGCAGTTGTAATTTTATATTGGTTAATTTTCAATGTTATTTCCCTATGTCTCACTGTTTTTTTGGGCCACTGGCAGATGCATTTTTTTCCTCCGGTAGGCACTGTTGCCTATTGGAGTAAAAAACGTGCATAGAATGCACATTGTAGGATGTAGGGGTAGTGAAAATATTTAGAGGGGGCCTCAAAATTGAATTGTGCCTGGGGCCTCTCAAGTGGGAAATCTGTCACTGTCTTCAATGAGTGAAATTAAACTGGACAAGTAATATATAATTGAAGAATGTCTTGAACTTGACAAAATCTTAATGAATCATTTGTAGGAAGATTTTTATGCATAAGCAACTTATTACAAAGTACAGTTTCATTTTAAAGTCATAATGTTCTGAATAAAGCTTCAGAATCTTCATATTATCTAAAATTAAAGATACTTAATGGCTAGATCAGGACGTAGGGATCTTTAGAGTTCTGTAATGTCAAGACTGTTCGGACTCAAATGGGAGAATGTGCATTCTGCCATCTGAGTCCATTCAAACTACATACTAATGCTATTGTTAATAGTGCAAATAGTTGATTTTATTTGTAATAAAAAGCTGTTTTTATGTCAATGCAGTTTTCTGATTAAAATGTTTTTTGATCTGCAGCTGCATTCCATATCATAGGGATATAAGGCTTCATGTAGTATTGAAGGTTGTATAAGTGTGTATAGTACATTAAGCTTCAGTTCTTAAAAAATATAAGTGTATGTTATTATATTTACATAGTTTTAACTGAAGATATTTTCCTGTTCAATATTTGCTGCTGTTAGTTTTTTTTGTCATCAGGTTTCAATAGAAACAACAAAGGGATTTGCTGTTGTTAGATTTCCTGCTTCTTCTCTAATGAATCCCTACATAAATTGTAATCATAAAAAGGCAATTTATTTTTGTCTACAGGTCATGAACCTTAATGCTCTTGTTAATGTGTCTTGCCAAATTTTTCAAATTGGTGTCACATAATAGCAAGTGTTTTAAGCTGTTTTTTAAAATAAATTTAATAATAATTATAAAATTTAGATATAAAATATAATAATGGAAATAGATCTGGCATATTAAATTTAACAAACTTGCTAAAATTGACTCCTGAAATCTGCTAAATGTATATTAATGAGAAACTATAGAACCTAATTGTAATTACTTTGGACTTGCCTTTGGCTTTGGACTTAGGCCACTAATAACAATGACTGACCAATAACATCAAATGGAGTAAGCAAGCAAGACTACAATAAACAAAAATTTAGTGACTTTAATGACTGATATCAAAAGGACATGTTAAAACAATCTAAGTTATACACTTTTTAATTATAACTATTAACATCTAATTGCTATTGCTTTTCAATAATAGTTTGTATATAAGTGAAGTAAAAAAAAGTCAGAAATTTACACTATTATATTATAAAGAAATAGGAAATCAAGTGACATTTAATGCTTAATGTGCTTGTTAAAACATGACATACAATCATTCAGTTATTATCAGCCACATATTGAATCTGATAGTGCAAAAATTATTTTAAAAATACAATGGGGGTGCTACAGCATGTCCTTGATACCAAGGAAAACAGTTGTGTGTTCTATTACATTAAAATAAACATATTGCATGTAATTTGTATAATTTATAATTAATCTACAAATTCAAAATTATCAACTATCTATTTTTATCTTTTTCAATAATTTTAAAATGCTAACAAAAAAAGAATGATGTAAACTTGGTTATCTCTAAGATAATTGAGTAACATTCTCCAAAAAATGGCTTTGGATATGCACCTTTATTTTTGGATCAAATTGAGTGGCACCCATATTTGAAAAATCTTGGATACATCACTGAGAAATACTTATTTACCTGAAGATAATAATGAGGAAAACATTGTATTTTAACTTACATTTTAGGACTTTTTCTTACTTTTTTCATGGAGTACAAAAATACTCTGTAATCACCAGTATAGTATGTACTAAAATAATATGTGCTAATAATATGCAAACTAATAATATATAGTTTATTTTTGTCTTTTTACTGGTTGAGTTTAGTTTGAACGTTCTTTGTCATGAATGTTAGGTTACTTTAGGTAGCATACTGGCCTGAGACAGAAAACAGGAAAATAAAGTTGGGTTTCCAAACCCCAGTGGTCTCATATCAGGACCTCACAGGCCACATTCGGACAAGGGTCACAGGCTGCTTATTACTATAATAGATTATCAGAGAATTGTATCTTCTTCCTTTGTATGTAAATAAACTAAAAATGTTATGAAACCTACCTACCTTCATCTGTGTGTTGTTTCCAAGCTAATAGTTAACTTTAATATTAATCTATGCATCTTCATGCAGTGTGGAGCATAATCACCTGATTGTTTTTGGAAAAGCTTTACACCCACGAGTTCAATCACAAATTTTGTCATAAATGATGCCCAACAGAAGTAGTTTAAGATATTATTTTCAAGACAATTGAGGCACTGTCTACAACAATTTTTTATTACCGGAAGGGGAATGATACATATTACTGAAGTGTAAAATTTATTATGGGTAACTACATGATTCTTAATCTTTCATTATTTTTCAGGCAGAGAAGATGAACACCATTCTTAAAGCTGCCAATGTTGAGGTTGAACCCTACTGGCCCAGTAAGTTTAGAAATCTTAAATTTGTAGATTCCATTAATGAAAATGTGTATAAAACAAGTGATTCTGTTTATGCTTATGAGCATGTGCATATTTATGTAACATAGATACAAATACACAAAATATGTTTAAGATTAGATTTGTTTATAATTTGATTTTAGTACATTTTTGAGGTTGGCTACTATCACTAGAATTAGTGTTTATTGCTTTTATCTTACTCTGAAAATCATCTAACAATAACTTAAATGTAGATAATTTTTAGTTTAATATATAGAAAATTAAAGTAGAATATTGGATTAATTAAAAGCCATTAGAAATAGATAAATAAATAAAACTCACGCCAAAATTGTATAGCTTCTTGATAAAAAGTACTGAGTTCAGCGTTAATATGATTTTTCTTATATCGCAAGTACTTTCGACGAGTATTATATCGTCGTCCTCAGGCGAAAAAAGAACAAATTACCAAACGTTATAATTTAGAAATTGACAATAAAAATTTTCCGTTTTCTACTTGGAACACTCTGCACGTTCTAATTTTCAAATTTGTTCTTTTTTCGCCTGAGGACAACGATATAATACTCGTTGAAAGTACTTGCGATATAAGAAAAATCGTATTAATGCTGAACTCAGTGCTTTTTATCAAGAAGCTAAAAGCCATTGTCATAAACACTGACTTAACTGGTTGAAACTTTACTTTCAGCGTTGTTTGCGAAAGCTCTGGAAGGAGTTGACTTGAAGCAGCTTATCACAAATGTTGGATCCGGAATGGGAGCTGGAGGAATGGGTCTCGGAGAGGGCGGTGCTCTTGCACCTGCAGGTGGCGAAAGCGCACCTGCTCCGAAGGAAGGTAAGGACAAACACATTACATTTACTATGCTTCATAAATTTTAGAATGTTATGTTCAAGCAAAGAAAATTCTAATTTGTCTCATTACATAATATTTCAGAACCCAAAGAAGAAAAGAAGGAAGAGTCTGAGGAATCTGATGAAGATATGGGCTTTGGTATGATTGTTTGCTTTTTAATAATTTTTTTTAAAGTCTGTATGAAATCTTAAAAGAATATTTTGTGAATTTATAATCATTTTATAATAAATATTATACTTTTTTATAATAAAAAAGATGTGTATAATTGAAAGATAAATTACAAAGTTTGTCAATAGATAGCAAGATGATAGTTGTTTGCATAGAAATGCCAATAAAATATTTTTAATAAGGTAGAAGCTCTGTGCAATTAGATGTCAATACTTAGTCTATTAGTTTAGGAAAGGAAAAATGACATGCAACACAATTCAAAAGTCAGTTAATGAAGTTAAATATTAAAATTACTTTAAGAAAGATTGAAACTGATTCAGTTACTTCATTTCATTGAATGTAGTGAAATTACAGACCAGTTTTAACTGTTAAAAAGTTGTAGTTAATTGATTTTACAGCCACTCTGCACTTTATTTTTGATTAAAAATTTTTATGAAATGTATAAAAAGTGTATAGAGCAGATGATTGTGACAATGCATCAATCAGCATTTCATTTAACATCTTGCACATCTTAAGAATTTAAACTTTATGATGAATTCACAACTTTTCTTAAGCTGTTTTTCCCCTCATAACTTTTCCTTTGCCAGAATTGCAGGGTCCTCTTTTTACTTGTAAGGGCACAAATTAAGTCTGCCATTTGCATTCCTTGAACACACCAGCCAGCTCCATTTTAATTTGGGTGCTCTCATAATGGGCAAAACTATGGCTGCCTTTTTTTAATGCTTTGTCCAATGTCTTGCATTAACAATTTTAAGCACTTAGGAGAATAGCTTTCCAAATTTTAAATAAATGCAATATTTTCAAAAATTAATTTATGCTTGTACTTTGGAACACCTTTTGTGCATTTTGGCATTATCTCAAAATTATGTAGGTGGGATTATTTCACACAATTTAGGCTGCATTCAGATAGATAGGCTCGTCTTACATTGTATTATGTGGGGTTGACCAAAGAAAGTTATTTAAGGCATTGCAAATAATGCCTTCTTTGATTGACCAGATGTAATGTAACATAAAGGAGAGCCTGTCTGAATACAGCCTTATGCCACAGCTGCTTTGTATATTTACCTGCTTCATGTTTGGAATATTTGTATGTTAGGTTTCTGTTCATCAATGTTTATTAATGTTAATTAGCTTTGTGGTGTGCAGATAAGTTTATGGAAAACCATCAGTTCTGAATGGGTTTATGCACGAGTCAAATTACTGAGAGACCAATCAAAAACTGGATGTGATACTTCAAAATAATCATACTAAACCCAAAAACATCCAGCAGGAAGAATTTTTGCTGGATGTTCAAATTATTGATACTGTTGTTTACTAAAATCTTCTTACGTGAATACTGGAAAGCATATAAATTAACACTCCAAAACCTTTAAACGTCCAGTAGTAATCAATTTAATAATAATCAAACGTTTTCGACTGTACTTTCGATCTTCATCAGGTTTAAAAACCAGTTAGATTCGAACCTGTGCAAGCGTAAAACAATGATTATGAAATTATTTTGAAAAATGGAACAGCACAAACGGCATATGCCATTCCATTGCCATGGCAATGCACGTGCATAACTGTATTCTTTTAAAATCCGTTTGTGCCGTTCCATTTTTCAAAATAATTTCATAATCATTGTTTTACGCTTGCACAGGTTCGAATCTAACTGGTTTTTAAACCTGATGAAGACCGAAAGTACGGTCGAAAACGTTTGATTATTATTAAATTGATTACTACTGGACGTTTAAAGGTTTTGGAGTGTTAATTTGTTTTATAATAAAATAGCCATTAATCTATGCTAAGCCAAAATATAAAAGAATTCAAATATTGAATAATTAAGAGGTATCTATATTAATTTGAATCCATTTCTCTGCATAACTTGTGCATAAAATACTAATGCTCTTTCAGATCACTAACTGGATTTTGATATATAGTAGAATCCACTTATTGTAATTATTGTTAGTGCTATCAGTTGTGTAATATCCAAATTAGAAAAGTTTTTTTATAAGTTCAGATATAAGATTTTCTAAATAAAGTTGCATAATTGTTAAGGAAGCCGTTATTAAAGATTTGTTAAAATCTTTTCAGCCTTCTCTTCTGCCAGCTTTAGTTAATTGCACCAAACTAAAGTCAAGAGTATCTTTTTGTACAGATCAGATTCTAATAAATCCTGATTCTTGGAATCATAATTTCTATTATACTCATCATTGGAGAAAAAAAATCATGTAAAGTTTCCCAGATTTTTTCATGGGTCTCTGGGAAAACTGCCCTATTTAGGAATTAGTCCTTTCAGCAGGTATCCCTTAGCAAATTTAATCATAATGTTGCATTGTCTTATTCCTTCAATCCAACTATTCCAGACAATTGGGCTCACCCCTTTCCAGAAGCTAAAAACATGCAATGTAATCTGTAAATGAAGACCACCATTGTTTCAAACAAATGTGGCTTTCAGTCTTTTGTTAATTTTGTTATTTAGTTGTCTTGCATTTAAATAAGATACTTTAAATATAGGAGATCTAAACAATTGTTTTAAAAATTAAAAATATATTAAAACTTCTTCTTAAATTTGTTTGATAATTAATAATTGAAGTGCATTAGCACAGGCAGTTTAAAAACATTTATTACTCTGCTATGAACTTCAGAAACTTTTTCACTAAGTTTATAATTACAATTTAAAATCGGCAAAGTGATTTTAAACGTCATGAAGTTTTTTTACTTCAGTATCATTTCTATCACTTCTTATGATACTTAGTTTATAGCAGGGAAGGCAAACCTTTGAGTCCTCATGCATTATAAGTCTAATTACTGTCTTTAAAAATGTTCATGTGTGCTGAAGACATCAAATATTGATATTTGAAGAAATGAAAAAAAGTATGATTTCATTAAAATTAATGTATAGAAGCTGATTGATAAAAAGAATGATTGGATGATATACCGTAAGGATGACTGAAAGACAGGTAATAAACTAAAGTGAAGAGTATCTTTTGTACAGGTCAGATTCTTTTGAGATTCTTTTGTATAGATCAGATTTCAACGAAAACGTTTGTGTTTTTGTTGAGGTGCTGGTACTGGATAAAAGGTTTCGTTTGTATTTAATAAACTAAAATCATGTTATGTGCCAGATGATTTCTCCTGGCATGCCACAGGTTCATCAACTGTGGCATATAGCATTTAAACAATCTTATCCTATTCTATTTCTTTTGTTTTAATGTTGGTAATGATACTAAAAATATGTTTTACCTCATTGTATTAATTTCTACACTTTTCTGAGTAAAGTCCGGTTGGACAGTAAGGGTCGTCTTTGTTTAACGGTGTCATTTGTGGTACAGGATCTTAAGAAAAGGAGTTTTGGTCTTTGTTTGCAGCTACTTTGGAGGAAAAAAATTGGAATTCAACTTGGTTTTTGTTTACAAATTGTCTTCTTTTACATTGGATTTCATTTAAAAGTTGCACTGTATATTAATAATAAAATAAGCTTTTTTACCAGTTACCAACAGAAACTTTAAATATTTTTATGAAATGATGAATTCATACAAAAAACTAAATCTTTGTGTCCCTTTGCTAGGCTTGTATCAAACAGTTTATTTAAGCAAATGATATTTTAAGATATTTATAAAAATAATTTTTACATTCTAAACTTAAAATTTAATTCCATTTTTAATAAAATAATCTTAAATTTTGTTTTTGTTTACAGGACTGTTTGATTAGAAGAAATAAGTTCTCTTCTTATATTTATTCAAGAAATTGTGCCAAAAAAACCAAAGGTTGTTATTCATTGTTAATTAGATGTTAAGTTTTATTGGATGTGTTCAATAAAATTGTTTGACTTTAGGTTTGATGAATTTATTTGGAAACTTCTTGATGGGAGTTTGAATTAGCTTCTGTAATTACATTACTATATTTTGTTAATAATTTAAAAAATAAATGCAATTATACTGTTTATCATCAAAATTTCAGGTTAAAATGTTTGGAATTTGGAATATCTAAACCTATTAATAATTATTAAAATAATTATAGGATGTACACTTAACTTTCTAATACCAGTACAATATGAGTGTCAGTTCTTTAAAAGTTGAGGTATGGAATTTTGCGAAAGCGGGGCCCCGCCTCCACAAAATGGTGATGCATTGCTTAGTTAGAAAAATTTTGATACTTTGGATTATGTAAGAGTTTGATTGGTATAATCCAAGGAAAAAATTTGTTTTCATGCAGAAAGTAAGTGCCTTGGCGTGCCTGGCATTAAATTATAAATAATTTTTTCAATATTCTGATGTATGAATTCCATACCTGCAAAAATGTGAGGTATAGTCTTCCATACCTTCCATAGTGGAAACAACACCCTGAGTACAAATAAATCCAAGTAAATATTGATAAAACAACAAATATAAATTCTGACAGGCATCTCCCTCTTCAAAATCCGAGGCAGTACATTTATTTATTCATTGCATTTAATCTTGTTACGTGAACAGCTTAGCCAAATGGCCCTCGCACCATAAAATGTTACTGTGACCAACCAGTAGAATCAGTCTACTACTGATACTTCTACTGTGTCAGACACTGGTTCAGGACATCTTACAGGATTGAACATCGATGTTCTACTGGGCATCGACCAAACATCGACGTGAAATACGACATCGAAATTTAGCTTCGATGTTAAATTTTGTTGCTACTTTTGATCACACTCTTTGAAGCTTAACTCCTGAGCTTTTTGTCGAAAATCTCTGAAATTTGGCAGGGAGGTTTTCTTATTAGAGGGATTGATGATATTAAATTTTTGAGAAAAAAGGTCGAAAGGACGGGGAGATAAAGAAGGTCGTGTGTATTTCAAGGAGGGTGGGAATTGACGATTTTACTCGTTATTAGCATTTACAATTTTTATAAAACCCATCCCTTAAAATTAGGTTTGTCATTTTATAATAGTAAAAAATATGGTATAAAGATTTTTTAAAAATAACAGATGATGCCACCGGATGTTGCCGGATTTTTGTTATAAGTAAATAGAAAAGTCCCGAAGGTCAGTTGATATCTACCCTAAAAATTAACAATTATAATAAAAACAAAGACGACAATTACATTAAAACAAAAAGTATGAATGTATTTTTATGTATAATGTAAAGTTGTTCGAAAGAATTTTTTCGAAGAACTGCTTTTCTTAGATGCGCTTTGTTAACCGCCTTCAACGTGCTAGAATATACTCGGGTCTGTCTGATCTGTACCGTACTTAATTTTTTTTTTCGGAGTGTTTTTTTCTTTTGCAGAATATAAGTAGTGTTTTTGTGTTTTGATTATAGTTGGTTAAAATATTTACAATGAAAAATTAGTTTGACCTTTGCACGTTACGAATCACATTGGTGAAGTTAAAATCCTTCTCATATAAGGTGAAGCTGGACAAAATTGACAGGGGTAGTAGTAGTAGTCTTGTTGAAAAAAATTGTTCTAGAAATACAAAATTTTATCAAAGAACGCAAAAACTGCTGTATTATACAGTAGAGCCTCGATTATCCGACCCCGATTAACCGACACCTCGGTTAACCGACCGTCCTAGTCGGCAAATTTTAAATGTCCGCTAGTGATGTGGCGCTACAATATTTGGCTATGTCTTGGCTACTTTAATATTATTTTTACGTGTTTTAGCTGGCAACACTGGATCGACTATGAAAGGGAGCCAGTATTCAAACGAGGCGTAATTTTCTAATTTTTAATGATACAATAGCGACGATTTTTATTTTAAAAAAAAATTGATAGGCTTAACATGGAGGAAAATTCAACGCGAAGTAGCTTAATAATAGCGAAGTAGCGATATACTAATTACGTGGGATATAATAATATACTACACTAATAATGGATTTTTCATACTTTTCGGTTATCCGACCAACCCCAGTCCCAATTGAGTCGGATAATCGAGGCTCTACTGTATAATAATATACATGTATATTATTATATAATACAACAGTTTTTGCGTTCTTTGATAAAATTTTGTATATATTTGTATGTAAAATATATTTGTAAAGTTTACATATGTCGAAATTTAAATATATATAACTTTACAAATATACATACAGTACTATTATAATCTTTAACAGCTTTATTTTTCGCATATTTCTCATTTAAATGAATTTTTTTTTTTTTTTGTTTAAAATGTCATGGTGGTGACAGACGGCGCTCTGCGTCGTGTAACGTGCAACGAACAAAAATGTTCGTTCGTTTAGACGGCCGTGAACGCGCTGCTCCGTTGCTGCAACTGCTAGCCCCGAGTCATTTTCTGTCGGTCTTTGCTGTTATGTTTGATTTATTGTACGGTAGCTACATCCAAAGTGAGGGTTCAGGTACCGTTCCCGTGATGCATCGCTAACGATCGCCACACTAATAATAATTTATACCGTATTTCAAATACGATACACGTTTGCCGCCAACACAAAGGGTTTTGTCGGCGCAGCATTCTTTATTTCCGATGCTCACGCACGCCTTGGTACTGATACGTGTAATACAAAATAATCTTTACGAATCTTAAACGTAAGACATAAGTTTGACCCATAATTGACAAAAACTTAATCTTTCCAAATCTCGAGACTTTTTAAAACGCCGCGGGATGCGGGACAAATTGTTAAAAATCGGGACTGTCCCGCCAAATGCGGGACGTCTTATCACCTTATTCTAAGAGGTAATTTAATTAATAAGAAACTAATAATTGTGGGAAATGAAAGAAGCGTTGCAGTTGCTCATCAAAAATAGACAAAGAAAACAGAGGCAGTAAGTGCAAGAGACTGATATATAGAAATTGTACTATTAAGATGTGTACAAATTGTGCACTACAGTAGACCCCCAATAACGCGGCTTCATATAATGCGGATTCGTATATCGCGGCGAAAAAATTGCGACCCGTATTCGTATAAAGACGCTAAAAGAGACTCGTAAAATGCGGTAAAACGTCATCGCCGACTCGTGTCGCGACAGGATTGGTCGAATCTAGACCAATAGTGGACGAGCAGCCGAACTACTTGCACCCTACGGAGAGTTTAGGCGGGTAAGTTGAGTTTACTATCGTCTGTACAGTATATAGGCCTAAATTAGGTACTGTAAGTCTAATACAGTACTGTAATTTTATACATTTCTTGTGAAAAGAACATTTTATTTAAGAGCTAATAATATTCCGAGCATCATCGAACGATTTTTATTAGTTAGACAACCGGGAAAAATGGTGGACGAAGTTAAAATTATGATGGCAACGATTGTCATAAACGAACCGGTCAAAAAGGACGAAGTAACCGATACAATAGAGAGGTTGAGGCCGACGTTTTCAACGCGAAAACGTGTACATCGGACGTTCAGCGCCACCTTCCTGGAGGCCTAGACGTTTGACAATAGCGTTTGGAACGTCGATCATGATCCAATTGACGTTCCAAACGCTATTGTCAAACGTCTAGGTTTACAGGAAGGTGGCGCTGAACGTCCGATGTACACGTTTTCGCGTTGAAAACGTCGGCCGCAATCTCTCTATTTATTTAAATGGAAGCTGCGTCAGACCACGATGGAATTAACGAAGCAATTTTTAATTATAATCAACATAATGGACAGATATCTTCCGTTAAAATGTATTCGGAATCTTTTATACCGACGTTTGATAATTTTACAGTTCGAAGTCATTTTAGAATGAGAGAATAACTTTGTGATTATTATAGTAAAATACGTTTAGTCCAACCCGAGCAGCCATCTTGCGAATCGTACGACGAAACAAAAACAACGACGTCACTAGAAGTTAGCGTAGATAAAAGAAGCTGACTGAACTAGCTAGAACTCTAGCGTTGGGAGGAGTCGAGCAATAGTTAAAAACGAATTGGACATCGCAGCATAACTAGACTTAGCAAAAAATCTGTGTTACAGAACACGGGCAAGGTCTAAAAACATGGAGAACATTACAAAAAGCTGAGTCAAATTTGATACGATTCCAATACTTTCCCTTGTTACATAATAACTGGAAAAGTAAATGTTTGGAAACGCATTTAACTTTATTGCTACAGAATATTTTGTCATAAGGAGCTAAAGCAATAATGTCTTAGTTTTTAGCACGCTCCACTATAGTAGTAGCTTTTTTTTTTTTTTACTCTTTTCACCATGTGGGCACTAAGAGGGCCTATTTAAGCAAGCCCATTTTGGGTTCGGCCAGGCCCACAATGGAGCAGCCGGGTGATGAGGGACGGGGCCCGACGTATCCGGACGGACCAACCCCCGAAAAACTCCTGGGGATTTTTTCACCCGTGCGGATTTGGTCCGTCCGGATACGTATGGCCCCGTCCCTCATCACCCGGCTGTGCCCCATTGTGGGCCTGGCCGAACCCATAATGGGCTTGCTTAAAGAGGCCCTCTTAGTTCTCACAGGGCGGAAAGAATAAAAAAGTAGCTCTCGCCCAATATGAAAGGGAGGCGAACCCGGTTCTCACACTTCCATACTAGATTACCGTAAGTACATTAAGTACAGTTCTAAAATCAGATTTTAGCTTGAAAAATTATTTCTGAACGAATGTGTGAAAGTATTTAAAATTCTACCGGCGATTTTGAATTTGTCGGGAAATTGGCTATTTTTTGGCGTATACCGCAAACATATACCGGTAAAAAAGTAAAGCATTTGGCATTTCACCGAACCTCGTGGAAGTGCATTGTTCTCCGGAGTGGAGCTAAGGCTGCGAGGCGACTTGCACTAGATTTTATTGGAAAAAATAAACAAACATGTCTTTAGGTGAATTATCGTGTGTTTANAAAGAGGCCCTCTTAGTTCTCACAGGGCGGAAAGAATAAAAAAGTAGCTCTCGCCCAATATGAAAGGAGGCGAACCCGGTTCTCACACTTCCATACTAGATTACCGTAAGTACATTAAGTACAGTTCTAAAATCAGATTTTAGCTTGAAAAATTATTTCTGAATGAATGTGTGAAAGTATTTAAAATTCTACCGGCGATTTTGAATTTGTCGGGAAATTGGCTATTTTTTGGCGTATACCGCAAACATATATCGGTAAATAAGTAAAGCATTTGGCATTTCACCGAACCTCGTGGAAGTGCATTGTTCTCCGGAGTGGAGCTAAGGCTGCGAGGCGACTTGCACTAGATTTTATTGGAAAAAATAAACAAACATGTCTTTAGGTGAATTATCGTGTGTTTACAGTACTCTAATATTGCAAGACGACAATGTTGACGTTACAGTAAGTTATAAAGTCATTTTTTGCTTAACAGTTGTATTTTTCGCTTGTTGATTTGATCTCGGATTTATATATGCTTTTCTCCAGTCATTTATACATTATAATATCTCTTATGTTTATGTAAATTCAATAAACATTTTGATTTATCGATTGGAAAATGTGTTGGAGGCGCCATCTTGGAATAGAAGTCATTTGCACGGAAAATTGAAAGATAATCACAGTTAAATTAATGGAATGAGTTGAAAATAGTTGACTGTTTCGAAAGTTAATTAGATTAAAATCAATTTAATAATTTGAGAGGCTTTATTTAGATTCGATTACTTCGGATTGAGGTGGATTGGATAATTCGGGTTTTACGGTAAAGTAATTGTTTATAAGCCATACATCATAACTGAAGTAAATTGCTTATAACGTTTAATGTTTTAAAGTTGCTGTTTTGAAGCTGTGCTTAGTAATTACAAACTTGCAATTATAAATAAGAGTACTCAAACAAAAAGTCAAAAGAACAGGAACTGTAAATTTGTAAATGACATTTGGCAAGATGTTATGAAATTTACCTGCACGGTTTCAAATGGCTCGAAAATAAATTTGCAGACGAAATATTTGAATGGTAACTTTGCGGTTTATTGTTACCTCTCCGAGAGATAGCTAAAATGTTTATACGACAAATGTGTTGTCGATATGAGGTCGGTACCGTACGTCGATATATACTTGATCCGGGCACGGCGGCGAAGAAAGAATAATAATTTGGGATTAGAGATGTTGCCGTAAAAGAAATCCAAATCTGTACGTGGCCCTTTGTAGGATGAGGCACCATTTACGGTATTTTTGCGGAATGACTGGTGTGCCGGTCTATTCGGGAAGACCGTGAAATTGGATATTTCCGTGTGGTAAGAGCCGGTGTGCTGGTTTAAGTGAAGTTATAGAATCCTCTCTACAGGGAGCATTAAAAAAACAAAGAGTTTTTATACTAAAACTGAAATGCGACATTACGTTAAAAGTTATGATTATATGTTTAATTTCTTCGTTTTGTCTTCTTCCTAACAAAGTAAAATACTCTTGGAATTTCAAAACGTCTTGTAAACCAGGGCTGTGGAGTTGGAGTCGTGGAGTTTTGGTGTTTTAGCCGGAGTCGTCAAAAAATTGCCGACTCCGACTCCTTTTTACTTCCCAACTTGTTATGTATATAAAATGGAAAAGTATTGGAATCGTGTCAAATTTTACCCTCCAGGTTTGTTTTTGCAAATCTATATGTTGGAGACCTTTTGAACCCCTCAAAAAAGTCAATAAAGGGGAAAAAATTCACGCGCGCATGTGTATCTAATTTAAGAAATTAAACAAATGTAATTTGTTTAATTTCTTTATTTTCTGTTTTGAGCTATAAAACAATATCTCAGAATGGGTAAAGTTTAAGAAATGAAATGTGGCACTGTGGCTTGCATATAAAGGAGCATTGATACTATTAAATTTTGGTTCTTAATTAAAGGTCGACAGGATGAAGACATAAAAGGGGTCATGTGTCATATCTCTTAATGAATATTTTACTCGTTATTAGCGTTCAAAATTTAAAAAACTAAAATAAAACTAGTCTCTACCCTCAAAGTAAGCTTTTTTTGTCATCTATAATAGTACAGTAAAACCCGTTAAGATGTTCTTGCCTAAGATTTTAGAATGTATATGGGGACACAATTTAGTTCAACCACTTTGACACTTAATAACTAACTCCTGTGTCCTTATCTGACTCCGATTCTGACCACAGAAATTATTAGGCTTCAAACAGGGTAAACAAAATTATGCCCCTCACACACAGTCTGACATCCACACATATAGAAAAAAAAACTCAAATCTTTTGCATATCTCAAAATTTCAAGGTGTGCTGAGTCCAAAAATGTAAAAATTTGGAAAGGGTCATTTTTTGGCCGAGCGCTACACTTGTATAACAACCGGAAAAGTAAAAATTATTGAATACATATTTATATATTACTTAGAGGAGTCTTTTAGTGTTGGAATAAAAAGTTTCTACATTCTATCTTTATTAGAACTCTATTTATTGAATCTTTTAATCTGAGATCATGTGATGACAGAACTTCCGGGTCTCTTTCGATAACAAGTCCTCCCTTAGTCGGAGTTGGTAGATTTTTACACGACTCCACAGCCCTGTTGTAAACGAAAACTCTCTTCCTGATTATGTCTGTCAAGTTCGATGTTGTTTTATTGTACTCTGAAGAATGTTTTCTTTAATGTTTAATTAACGACTAGTTTTGTTAGATCTGGTTAATTTTATATTTGTCAGTTTAACTGGCATGTTGGTCCACACTGTTATGTGATATGTGGGTTAAGTTACTTCCGATTTTTTTTCCTTGTAGTTTACAATATGTTAATGATAATTTTTTAAATCCACAAAATTTCATATATATATGTTTTGTAGTTTGCACACATTTGTTACAAATTTTATTTAACTTTCAATTTAATTGACATAAGGTCTTTATAAATCACGTAAATCAAAAAATTATTTTAATCCAATAATTAAAGCATTTAAGGAAAACATCTAGGATTTTAGTGTATTTCTACATTGCATATAGTTTTGTTAAGTGTGCACTTCTATAATATAACCCCTGCATAAGTTATGATCATGCATTAAATGTATATTTCATTCTTATTAAAATAACATTTTATGTATTATAATGATTCATTGACATTATATTGCCAACACGCTATTTTTGTTTAAATTTTCAGAAATAAACATTAAATTTTTGAAGTCAGTTGTGAAAACTAGACTATATGGTGGATAACTAGGTACAAAAATTTTTGAAGTGGTACTATTACTAAATCTAAAAACTATTGTATTTGCATTCCTACAGTGGTATACTATTTACAAAAATTTGCATGGCTTTGATACTGTAATAACAGGTCTTTGTTCATTTAAATTGCAGTCATTGTTAATAGATGACTGGAATTATTAGTATACTTTTGTCTGGTATGCCAGTTTGAACTATTTACAAGGGGTGCATATACTTTTTGTTTTGTATGGATCAATCTGTAAAATCAGATCAGTCCTTGTCACATGATACAGATAGCTTCTGTCATGGCAGAAAGTATACAAGTAGGATCGAAGATAGCAGCAAGTTCAGGAATCTTTTCAGAAATGTTATTGGAATTAGATTCAGAATCTGAAGAAGAAGAATTAATTTTGGTTAAATTAATTAATTAATTATTTAGCACAATATAAAAGTAAGGGTGGAGAAAAAGAGCATGGCCAAGAGGTCTTCATTCCCTGAACACTGGGAGTTCGATGGGCTTGTGCCTCGTTCGGACGTGGCGTTTTCCAGTTTTCTCCATGTCTGTAATGCCTAAATAGGGGCCAGTTTCCCTTAAAAAAACCTCCCAGAAGGCATCCCCCTAGGCAGATTGCCCAAGTGTTGCATTGAAGGATCTTGTTCCCATTTTATTACAATCAAAAGAAATATTATAGTAATAGGAAAATGAAGAAATTCACTGTCAGTTAACCAGCAACTTTTAATGTCACTGTGGCTGCTTACCAACCAAGAATCTTTCGGGGTACCAGTAAGCAAAACGATAGATTTTACTGATTGAGATAATTCTGTACTAAGTGTACTGTTGTTTTCACACACATTACAGAGGAGTTGGAGACATATTTGGAGTTTGTTGGAGGACTGCATGGATATGACTGATGAAAATTGTTAAGAGCTATGTTCTGAATACACAAAACCATAATATAAATTGTCCTTCAGCTCAGAAGGCAAGGAAAACTGCTCAGATGTTTGCTATGAAATATTAGTATTACTGGAGTTATTGGCTGTGTGGATGGGAAGCATATAGCAATCAAGACCCCTTTAGAGGAACTTGAAGCATATATAAATAGAAAGGGATTTCACTCCTTAGTTCTACAGGGAGTATGTGATGAGAAAATGTACTTTATTGATTGTTACATTGGTCTGTACAAGTTAGCTCTGTTCATGACTGCACAATATTTAAGCAATCTGAAGTGTATGCAGTGGTGATGGCTTTCCACATGTAGATTTTCATGTCATAGGAGATGGTGTGTACCAACTTTCAAAGCACTTAATAGTCCCCTACAGAGACAATGGTTTTTTTAACTTCTAAAATTATATTTAACAATTAAGTTTTCATCATGTCGACATGCTATTGAGAGAGCATATGTTCATCTAGTTTTTTTAGAATGCTGAAGTTTTTGGATATGTCTCGCATGGACTTAATGTAGAACTTATAGCTGTGCGTTTTGTACTTTACATAACATATGTGTTCTACAGAATGATGAATCAATATGGAGTAATGATGAAGAGAGAGTAGAAAATGGAGTGCAAATAACAGAAGTGGAAGAAAATGTGGCAGAGGAGACAACATATGAACAAGACTGAGAAATGGGATATTTAAAGAGAGAGCAGATAATGTTAGAAATAATGTCACAAGCAAACAGATACAGNTATGGAGTAATGATGAAGAGAGAGTAGAAAATGGAGTGCAAATAACAGAAGTGGAAGAAAATGTGGCAGAGGAGACAACATATGAACAAGACTGAGAAATGGGATATTTAAAGAGAGAGCAGATAATGTTAGAAATAATGTCACAAGCAAACAGATACAGGATAAATTAATCAGCTCCTCAATTCATATTTTTCTAAACTAAATTCATTAGTGAAATTATTTATATTAAAACCAATTAAACTAAATTATGTTGAATTTTTGTTTTTGTCTGAATCTGTTATGTTATAGCTCAAGAACTGTGTACAGGGTCTAATTAACAACTAGTTTTGTTAGATCTGGTTAATTTTATATTTGTCAGTTTAACTGGCATGTTGGTCCACACTGTTATGTGANAAATGTGGCAGAGGAGACAACATATGAACAAGACTGAGAAATGGGATATTTAAAGAGAGAGCAGATAATGTTAGAAATAATGTCACAAGCAAACAGATACAGGATAAATTAATCAGCTCCTCAATTCATATTTTTCTAAACTAAATTCATTAGTGAAATTGTTTATATTAAAACCAATTAAACTAAATTATGTTGAATTTTTGTTTTTGTCTGAATCTGTTATGTTATAGCTCAAGAACATTATAATTTCTCAATATAAGCAGGGGAAATTCATGAGAAGCTAATTGATACAGTGAAAATTGTTCTTGTCTCACTTGTACATCATTTCTTGATGTAGTATGTACTGTACCATAACTAATTGTGAAACATCATTTTATATGTACTCTTTCAAGCAAGCAAGATGCAATATATACATGGTTCCTACTCAAGTTTTTGTTTTAAATTCCATGACTCTCTGACCAACTTGTGCAAATTCCCTGACCTTCACAACCCTTACAGTACAGCAAATTTACAAAATAAAGCAGCAGTTGACCTACTATGCACAATAATTTATTCTGTTAATCCACAACCATAAAACTGTATGGTTTTTTTATTTATAAAACAAAATTATTATGACTGCAGCTATGGTATTATTTATAGCATACCTGATTTGATTGTAATTCAGGCAGAATATTTTAACTTCTTACCTGGCTCATTATATTGTACAAGTATATTATGAGAACTTGCATCATCATTATTGTATGCAGTTGTGTAATGTATATTGCCATCATGAGGCAAAACCATTTCTTCTCTTCTATTTTTTAACAATGTCTGAACATATTCTTCTGCAAAATTTTTATCTGGCAAAGCAAATAAGAGAACATATTAGTTTAGTTAAACATTTGTTAGTTAATAGTAGTTTCTCCTTGTTAGTTAACATATACTGAGTTTTAAAAATATTATATGTATATTATCTTTGAAACTCAGTGTATGTTAACTAACAAGGATCAATTAATTAAATTAAAATAATCCATTATTTCTCCAAATAATTTCTCTCTCGATATTAAAACTGCACTTACTACTAAACGACATACAGTGTTATGAATTATCATTTATTTGACAAAATTGTGCTCATTCATACGAATTTTTAAATAACATTTACTCTGTGAATAAAATTGTTATCCACAAAATAAAATTTAAATAAAAATTTCACAAAATGAAGAAAAAACCTGCAGTAAACGGGAAAGTGTATGCTATGATTCATTTTTGCTATACAATCTCGCAAAATTATTTCTTAATACTTACTTTTTTCATCTTAATTTATCGGATATTTTAATGAAGATTGTTTACTTACCATTTATAAGTGTAATTGTTGACAAGGAAACTTATTTAAAACGTATTTCTTCATTATTTACTGTAAGCTTAACTTCAACCATGGATGCAGCCATCTTTAATCTTTTGTCTGATCCAAACAATCCTACCCTCCATTAGGATTAGTTTGATCGTGATCCAGTTGATCCTAGATGGAATTTGTATGTGCAAATAGAGATTGATTGGATTGCATACTTCCTTTGTATACACAATTTGAACAATCAAAGTGATCTTGGATCAGTTTGATTCCAAAAGTATATGCACCCAAAGAGTTTGTGTCAACATAATCGAAGAAGAGTCATTTATTCAGATATCAAGTGTCTGGTGAATGCTTATCTCTTCGAAAAGAAATCTGAGGGAATATGCGGTAATGCTTTCTTTATATTGCATTACACACGATTCCTGCAACATTTGCATCATTAACGTATACATTGATTTGAATATTGCTTCAGATTTTAACAATAAACTTATTTTCAAAGTTAACTGTGGGTTCTTTTTGTAAATTAAGTAAATAAATTACTAATTTATTATTTTCTCCAAGTATTTAACTGTACCACAGAATTATCCAGAAACTTGAGAATCATTTATGTACAGTACATGCATATCTTGATTAACGAAGAGGATACATTCCACATAATTACTTTGTTTAGCAAAACACCTTTCTCAGAGGTAAAAATACTATGGCCATAATAGGGATACATTCTTACATAAAGAAAATGAAAGACTTTAAAAAAAGAAAAAGCTTTATTAAATAAAATGTTAATATCAAATTCTAAATAAATACAAAATCTGGACATTTTAAAATAGAAGCTAAATTTAATTGTTTACACTTTTTTTTCTCTTTAACAATTGCATGTACAGATTTATTGCAATTAACACTGATCACATAACAATAACACTTCTTAAATCTTGATCATTTTCAATGTCCTTCAAACACTTTTTTAAACTTTTGGTTTTAATACTTTTTTTAGACTTCTTTAATTCTTCAGTTTGTTAAATGTTTGTCTACTAGGACTAAGCTTATTAATAGGATGTATTGCACTGGTGTTATGGTTTTTTACAACTGAGGAAAAAACTTATTTAGAGGAACAAACAGTCTTTATTTTCACCTTGTATTATAGCCTTAAAAATGTAGACGATTTATTAGAGATTAAAAAATGATTAAATAATTATTAATAACAACAGGAAATTACTGTCATTAGATATAAAAAAAATGTATCCTAGTATAAAGAAAGAAGATATCAAAAATTCATTGTTAAGAATAAATGCACCAATTTGATAATTAAATTATGCTTATTGGTAATAGAAAATAATTATTTCCAGTTTGAAGTAAATTATTACATCCAAACTAATGAAATACCAATGGGAATGTGTATGGGTTTGAGATTAGCAGAAAAATATTTATGATACAGATTGATGAAAAGATTAGAAATATACATGGAATACAATTTTACAATAGGTATGTGGATGACTGTATTTGACAGTAAAAAAACAAATGAAGAATTAATATTAGAGCAAGTAAACCAAATTAAAGCAAATATCCAGTTTGATTTAGAAACAAAAACAAAATACAGTGGAACCTTGCTTAACAAGCATAATTTGTTCCAGAATTTTACTCATAATGCAAAACACTCATTAAGTGAAACCATTTTTTTCATATAAATTAATGTAAAATATGATAATGTGTTCGTGCCAAAAAAATACTCAAATGTTTTATGTATAATGATTATTCAAAGAAAATTATACAATATACATTGTTAAGGAGCGTGAATCATCATCTTTTCTTCTAGTTTGGAATGAACCAACCTGAATGCGAATTCGATTTGCAGAAAACAAAAAAAAAATCAGACAATATGTCTGATAAAGATGCCAAATGATATGCCAAATTCTTGGGCTATGTAAAGGCTATAATTAAATACTGTATTAGAAATTAATTAATTTGACTAGAGGTAGGCAGTTTTGTATTAAATTTAATAAATATAAATTCATTTTTAATTTAGACATTTCTGAAATTTAATTTGGAATTGGTCATTGAATTTCATATTAATATGAGACGACAGCATAACTGCCTACCACTAGTCAAATTAGTTAATTTATAATATTTTGGTATATTTATTATATAACATGTGATGGTTGTTAATGTTCATAATGTAATATGTGTGAACACAAGTTTGGAAAAATGTGTGATCACAAGCAAAACTAAGATGCTAGCAAAGCAAGTGCTAAACACAGACTGATGGAGCATATGCACAATTCAGGACTTTCCCTCTTCTCGTTATGTGAAACGTCCCTTGTTAAGCAATTCAATTTTTTGCAATTTGTTTTGCTTGTTACGCGAGGTTTCAGTGTAGTATTAATTATTTATACATAACGATCTAAAGAAAAGAAGACCAAGTAATATAGAAAAAATATGTAAAGCCTATGCCGATAACTAAAGTCTTTAATTATAAATCAAATGTACCTATAAGTATGAAATTCAATACAGTAATACCCCGAACTTACGCAATAGGTGGGACCGAGCGATAATTGTGTAAGTCGGGGTATAATTTTGCAATTTGTGTAAAATCCAAGTCGGATGTATGTAAGCTAATAAATGTTCTTGTTAATCTTATCACGTCTTTTGATTCATTCACGTTTACAAGAAATCATCACATAGTCTTTCAAGTCTCCATAGATATAACAAACACAGAAATAAATAACACAAAATAAATTGTAGCTATGTGTCGATTCCGCACGACACATCCAAACATGTAACCTGAACAATAGTGTGGGGGGAGTGAGTAATCAAGAGTTGCGTGGCACTCAAACAAAAGACGAATCGACGAGATTTGAAAATCACGTAACTCTGGGTTCGCATAAGTCGGGGTAGCGTAAGTCAAGGTATTACTGTATATTTAAAATGTATATTGATAAAATAAAAAATACGACAACTTAACCAGAAAATCAAGAAACCAAAATAGAACAAACAATAAAAATGTTTATATTAAATAATTATCTGAAAAACAGTCATCATCTGCATCCAATCAGTTGAGATAAGCCGTGGGTCAGGGGTTAATCTCCTACTGACCACTTAATCAGCAACAGGCTGATAAAACCTGATCTCGGAGTCTGTTGTATGGCTAGGAGGGCAAATCGAGTGGGTAGTGCGTCGGCAGGCGTCCTTAATTGACAGGAGACAGGGTTAAAACTAAACAAGCATTTATTATATAAGTAACTAAGCAGTACAAAAGGTTACAAGAAGTTGGCTACACCTAAGAAAAAATGCAAATAACATAAATACGCTTATGGCGATTACACAATTATCCTTTCTCTATAGGGTTTACTCTAACGACTATTCCTATATGTGTAGAGAGAGAGTTCACTGGTTCAAAATAATTACCTTCAAGTACTATATGTGGCGACGACAGCTCTTTATGCCAGGGTTGGGCTTGGTAGATGTCTTCTATTGATGTGGGAGACGTGAAATCACTATGACCCAATATAACCTCTGTGAGCGAACTCCCAAGCTTCTGGTGGTCTCCCTTTTTATATCCTTGTTGCGAGAGCTGACACGTCATCAACTGTTGGCGATGACGGTGCATTCTTCACACATAAGTGTAGACTTTCTCAGCTAGTCGTTACACAATTGGTGAAATCCGATCTAGTACAAATTCTTCAGGTTTTTTCCAAAGATAATTAACAGAAAATTTAGGTTTTTAAGAAGCCCAAAAAAATCCGTGAGCTCGCACATTTAACTATTAATATACAAAGAAGAGAACAATTTGATAAAGAAAAAAATTTTGTAAAATTAACATATATACCTAAATTATTTGAAAGGGTAAAAAACATTTTGTCTGGTATA
The DNA here is from genome assembly GCF_000671375.1 of Centruroides sculpturatus. Taxonomy (NCBI): domain Eukaryota; kingdom Metazoa; phylum Arthropoda; class Arachnida; order Scorpiones; family Buthidae; genus Centruroides; species Centruroides sculpturatus. Next base: position 1,352,001 of record NW_019384798.1, on the reverse strand, counting down.
ATTCAGGGTGAAAATAAAGATTGTTTGTTCCTCTGAATAAGTTTTTTCCTTGGTTATGAAAAACCATAACACTAGTGCAATATGTCCTATTAATAACTTAGTCCTCATAGACAAACATTTAACAAATTGTAGAAAATAAGGACATAGAGGCATATAAATCAATTCTTTAATGTTGGTTTTTTTTTCTTTGTTATGAACAAGTTTTTTTAAACCTTCCACTGAAAAATCATCATCTTTTGCATTTAATAAATTTCTGACATCTTTTTTTGTCCACATTTTTGAAATATTGATTGAGCCATCTGGATCATTTCATTCTTAATTTATTGAATTTTATTTTCTTCTAGTTCAACTTATTCATCTCTGCATACCTTGTTTATTGCAGTACACCACACTGAAACACACCTTATGAAATTTAATCAATGACTAAATTACTCTGATGTGCGAAACTGTTTAAACAGACAGACCTGAAACTTGGAGTATGTGACGAGTTGATGTTGTTGGGCAGTCAGATGACTGAGCATTAACCTTCAAAGTTTAATGTTTTTA
>NW_019384798.1:1331819-1348790 GCF_000671375.1 Centruroides sculpturatus | reverse complement strand
CCATTCCAAAAGATGCGTTCCAGCAGTGTTTCCAGCAATGGCAGGAACGCTGGGAGAAGTGTATACATTACCAAGGAGACTACTTTGAAGGGGATTAGGGTTTTGTACCTCAAAGTCAATAAATTTATTTTTGCCGACCAAAGGTCCGATACTTTTTGAACAGACCTTGTATATAATAAAATATATTAATTAAAAAAATTAAAAACTATTGGAGGTCGTTTTTGACAGAAAGTAGCTTTAAATAACTTTACCGAAGTAAAATCTGTGCACTACAACTTTAGAACGATGAATGAAATTTGATAAAAAAGTCCCATTAAAAAACAATTAATTGTTAATTGTGCATCATTAAAGGTAAATTAAAATCGCGGTAAAATTTTTTGAAAAAATTTGGAGACCCAAAAAACATCCAAAAATTGAAGAAAATAATTTTCAGGGGCCGAAAGGACCGAGTTTTCTGTAATGCTATGTAACCTGCCCGAGTTAACTCGGGCGAGGAACTAAAGGGGAATCCTCCTCCATAAGGACCTTAGGTATCATGGCAATCAATCAATTATTTTATTAATGCAAAAAGATGCATGTATCTTAAGTGTGAAACACATACTTTAACCTTTTTGCCTATATTTTATTTTAAAATCTTTAATTAAACATAAAAAAATTCTTAAAACTGAAAAAAGCAAAAGAAATGCGTTAATTTGAAGAGAAAACTTTAAAGTTTATTTTCCATTGTCTGGCCTTCCCGCGAGATCTGACACCGATGAGTAATTGTGTTTTCAGCTGGATGACCTTGAGAACAGCTGGTATCGTCTTTCGTGGAACATTCTCAAAATATACAGGAGGAGAAGGGTTTAAAATAGGGTGAATATAGCTGGCCGTATATTTTTAAGAAAGTTACGTTTTTTATTGCGATTTCCGACCCCCACCCCCGACTTAATTAAACGTATATATAATAAAATCTATTAATTAAGAAATTATTGGAGATCGTTTTTGACATCAGAAACTATCTTTAAATAGCTTTACGGAAGTAAAATCCNTAGAGGTAGGCAGTTTTGTATTAAATTTAATAAATATAAATTCATTTTTAATTTAGACATTTCTGAAATTTAATTTGGAATTGGTCATTGAATTTCATATTAATATGAGACGACAGCATAACTGCCTACCACTAGTCAAATTAGTTAATTTATAATATTTTGGTATATTTATTATATAACATGTGATGGTTGTTAATGTTCATAATGTAATATGTGTGAACACAAGTTTGGAAAAATGTGTGATCACAAGCAAAACTAAGATGCTAGCAAAGCAAGTGCTAAACACAGACTGATGGAGCATATGCACAATTCAGGACTTTCCCTCTTCTCGTTATGTGAAACGTCCCTTGTTAAGCAATTCAATTTTTTGCAATTTGTTTTGCTTGTTACGCGAGGTTTCAGTGTAGTATTAATTATTTATACATAACGATCTAAAGAAAAGAAGACCAAGTAATATAGAAAAAATATGTAAAGCCTATGCCGATAACTAAAGTCTTTAATTATAAATCAAATGTACCTATAAGTATGAAATTCAATACAGTAATACCCCGAACTTACGCAATAGGTGGGACCGAGCGATAATTGTGTAAGTCGGGGTATAATTTTGCAATTTGTGTAAAATCCAAGTCGGATGTATGTAAGCTAATAAATGTTCTTGTTAATCTTATCACGTCTTTTGATTCATTCACGTTTACAAGAAATCATCACATAGAGTCTTTCAAGTCCCCATAGATATAACAAACACAGAAATAAATAACACAAAATAAATTGTAGCTATGTGTCGATTCCGCACGACACATCCAAACATGTAACCTGAACAATAGTGTGGGGGGAGTGAGTAATCGAGAGTTGCGTGGCACTCAAACAAAAGACGAATCGACGAGATTTGAAAATCACGTAACTCTGGGTTCGCATAAGTCGGGGTAGCGTAAGTCAAGGTATTACTGTATATTTAAAATGTATATTGATAAAATAAAAAATACGACAACTTAACCAGAAAATCAAGAAACCAAAATAGAACAAACAATAAAAATGTTTATATTAAATAATTATCTGAAAAACAGTCATCATCTGCATCCAATCAGTTGAGATAAGCCGTGGGTCAGGGGTTAATCTCCTACTGACCACTTAATCAGCAACAGGCTGATAAAACCTGATCTCGGAGTCTGTTGTATGGCTAGGAGGGCAAATCGAGTGGGTAGTGCGTCGGTAAGTCGGCAGGCGTCCTTAATTGACAGGAGACAGGGTTAAAACTAAACAAGCATTTATTATATAAGTAACTAAGCAGTACAAAAGGTTACAAGAAGTTGGCTACACCTAAGAAAAAATGCAAATAACATAAATACGCTTATGGCGATTACACAATTATCCTTTCTCTAAAGGGTTTACTCTAACGACTATTCCTATATGTGTAGAGAGAGAGTTCGCTGGTTCAAAATAATTACCTTCAAGTACTATATGTGGCGACGACAGCTCTTTATGCCAGGGTTGGGCTTGGTCGATGTCTTCTATTGATGCGGGAGACGTGAAATCACTATGACCCAATATAACCTCTGTGAGCGAACTCCCAAGCTTCTGGTGGTCTCCCTTTTTATATCCTTGTTGCGAGAGCTGACACGTCATCAACTGTTGGCGATGACGGTGCATTCTTCACACATAAGTGTAGACTTTCTCAGCTAGTCGTTACACAATTGGTGAAATCCGATCTAGTACAAATTCTTCAGGTTTTTTCCAAAGATAATTAACAGAAAATTTAGGTTTTTAAGAAGCCCAAAAAAATCCGTGAGCTCGCACATTTAACTATTAATATACAAAGAAGAGAACAATTTGATAAAGAAAAAAATTTTGTAAAATTAACATATATACCTAAATTATTTGAAAGGGTAAAAAACATTTTGGCTGGTATAATTCAGGGTGAAAATAAAGATTGTTTGTTCCTCTGAATAAGTTTTTTCCTTGGTTATGAAAAACCATAACACTAGTGCAATATGTCCTATTAATAACTTAGTCCTCATAGACAAACATTTAACAAATTGTAGAAAATAAGGACATAGAGGCATATAAATCAATTCTTTAATGTTGGTTTTTTTTTCTTTGTTATGAACAAGTTTTTTTAAACCTTCCACTGAAAAATCATCATCTTTTGCATTTAATAAATTTCTGACATCTTTTTTTGTCCACATTTTTGAAATATTGATTGAGCCATCTGGATCATTTCATTCTTAATTTATTGAATTTTATTTTCTTCTAGTTCAACTTATTCATCTCTGCATACCTTGTTTATTGCAGTACACCACACTGAAACACACCTTATGAAATTTAATCAATGACTAAATTACTCTGATGTGCGAAACTGTTTAAACAGACAGACCTGAAACTTGGAGTATGTGACGAGTTGATGTTGTTGGGCAGTCAGATGACTGAGCATTAACCTTGAAATTTTAATGTTTTTAAATTATTATGGGGCTTTAAGTTGCATACATTGTTATATCGAGGTTTCATTACCAGAAGTAACACTAACCGAGGTATACCTGTAATTAAACTGGATGAAAGCTTATCACTTTTTTATGAGAAATGGTCTTGCTGTGGCAGTGAATCATCCACGCTTGTTACTACTATGCTTCATAATATGAAGAACATTTAAATCTTGAAAATTTAGATTAAGTTCATATGTCTCATTATTATAGGAATTTTTTTCTCTGTTAGATTCTATATATTTTATGTAATTATTCTAAGATTTAAATGTAAATAAGAACAAAATGCATTACCAAACAATCTGCTAGATTATTTATCATGCTGTATTAAAGCTAATTAATACTCTAATTGTATACAACAATTTGGCTAGAGGTAGTCAGTTAGCTGCCATCTTGAGACAGATTTAATAAATTTAAATTTTGTTTGGTAATGCTGATGTATTGGGTTGATTTACATGTTGCATAAGTTTTTTTTAAGAAATATTGAAATCTTATTTGAAATTGTTTCTGTAGGCTGATAAAATCAAGACACTTCTGAAAGCAGCCAACATTACTGTGGAATCCTACTGGCCAAGTAAGTATTTTGTATTTCATAAATACCCATATTAATTAAATTGGAAGGGAATGTAAATGTCAATCTAAAACTGGTGTCCTGGATTAAATCTAAGGTTTAGAATTGTTTTATATAATTTGGGAATTTATCTGTGTTGATGCTGCCTGCATGTGATTTTTGGATGACATCTGTGTCTTTCCCCACACCAACAATTACTTGCTCTTGTTTAAAGTGAGATGTTGCTCATTCCTGTACTGCCTGACTGAAAACAGTGGTGTGGAGCACATGCAGAAGCTAGTAAAAAGTGCTTGAATGACTGATCGCCTGGGCCATGAGAAGACACATCTTTGCTCCAATGCTCTGTTAGGTTGTAACATGGGCAAACATTCCTGCCAGAATGATGATCCTGGCAGATCTGTCATCTGGGGTGAAGATTTTGTCATGTCCATGAGGTGTGAAAGGCTTCAAATCTTGCAGTGCATTTCTACTCATCCAGGTAATATATAATGCTTGGATTTTATCTTGATAGGCAAACACCCAGATTATATGAAAGCAGCTTTACATTCAAAACTACTAGTTCCCCTCCTTATTATATTAAGAAATCAAAAGATACAAATGGATAATTTTGTTAACTGCTGTGGTTTTTGTAGCATTGTTTGTGAAGGCACTAGAAGATGTTAATCTGTCACAGCTCATTGCAAATGTTGGATCTGGAGTGGGATCTGCTGCTCCTGGACCAGCAGGTGGAGCGCCTGCTGCAGATAAAGAAGCTCAGGCAGCCAAAGAAGGTGAGTGTGTTTCTTTACTGTTTGAAACTATCAAAAAATATTGGATGCAGATTGTCATTAGTAGATTACTGTTAAAACTCCCATCAGTTTTTGGATATATAATAGGATAACTTTCAAAAATTAATTAAATATGATAATACTTACATTTTGAATATTTGTGAGTATCTTGTAGTAAATATTTTTGACTGATTAGGCTAGAACAATAGAATTCAAACTGTTCTGTAGTAGTGGCCCTTTGGAGAGAGTTTTTCTTCCAAAGGTTACAAATTTTCTCTCCAAAGCAGTCTAAGAAAGCACTCATAAAATCTGTGCTGAAAATTTAATAAACTCATGCTTACAAGTACAGAAAGTCCTGGTAATTGCTCCATATGAATCAATGTAAATTCAATTAATTTGTTCTAGGCCAGACATGGGCAAATGACAGCTCTTTTTGAGTTATGTGCTTGCTGAAAGTGTTAATTTCTGCTTTTTATTATTATTTTTACAATTTTATTTCCACAATTTTGTGAAAATATGTTTATTAAAAAAAATTCAATATTTATTTTATTTTATGTGTATATTATATAATAAAATCGCGGTACAGAATAAAAATACAGAATTGCAGCTCCCGTGCATTTTGAAAAACCTACATTTCAGCTCCCACTGAACTTTTGCTTGCTCACCCCTGTTCTAGACACTCCAAAGTACATACCAAAAACACATTTTACAGAAAAAATATAGTGTTTAATACTAAAAATAATAAATTAATATAAAAGACTAATGTAAAGAATAAATAAACATTTAACTTCAGAAGAAGTCCTTTCTGAAGACTCTTCTTGACGTATGGAATATGACGAGGAGGGGGAGAAGTGCAGATTATAGTTTTAATCACTTTAGTTCCCAGTAATTTTTAATATTAATGTAATTAAACATAAAAAAATACTTAAAACTGAAAAAAAATGAAAGAAATGCATTAATTTTAAAGAAGAAGTTTCAAACTTTATTTTCCATTGTCTTGCCTTTCTGTGAAATCTGACACCATAGTCATTGTGTTTATAGCTGGATGACCTTGAGAACAGCTGGTGTTGGATTTCCCAGGGACATTCTCAGAACTCTTGGGAGGCGAAGGGTTTATAGTAGGGTGAATACTAGCTGGCCGTATATTTTTAAACAATTAAAATTTTTGCGATTTCCGACCCCCGACTTAATTAAACGTATATATAATAAAATATATCAATTAAAAAAATTAAAAACTATTGGAGGTCGTTTTTGACAGAAAGTAGCTTTAAATAACTTTACCAAAGTAAAATCTGTGCACTACAACTTTAGAACAATGAATGAAATTTGATAAAAAAGTCCCATTAAAAAAACAATTAATTGTTAATCGTGCATCATTAAAGGTAAATTAAAATCGCGGTAAAATTTTTTGAAAAAATTTGGAGACCCAAAAAACATCCAAAAATTGAAGAAAATAATTTTCAGGGGCCGAAAGGACCGAGTTTTCTGTAATGCTATGTAACCTGCCCGAGTTAACTCGGGCGAGGAACTAAAGGGGAATCCTCCTCCATAAGGACCTTAGGTATCATGGCAATCAATCAATTATTTTATTAATGCAAAAAGATGCATGTATCTTAAGTGTGAAACACATACTTTAACCTTTTTGCCTATATTTTATTTTAAAATCTTTAATTAAACATAAAAAAATTCTTAAAACTGAAAAAAGCAAAAGAAATGCGTTAATTTGAAGAGAAAACTTTAAAGTTTATTTTCCATTGTCTGGCCTTCCCGCGAGATCTGACACCGATGAGTAATTGTGTTTTCAGCTGGATGACCTTGAGAACAGCTGGTATCGTCTTTCGTGGAACATTCTCAAAATATACAGGAGGAGAAGGGTTTAAAATAGGGTGAATATAGCTGGCCGTATATTTTTAAGAAAGTTACGTTTTTTATTGCGATTTCCGACCCCCACCCCCGACTTAATTAAACGTATATATAATAAAATCTATTAATTAAGAAATTATTGGAGATCGTTTTTGACATCAGAAACTATCTTTAAATAGCTTTACGGAAGTAAAATCCGTGCACTACAACTTTAGAATGATGAATGATATTTGATAAAAAATCCCATAAAAAACAATTAAGCGTTAATTGTGCGTCATTAAAGGTAGATTAAAATCTTTGAAAAAAAATTTGGAGACAAAAAACATTAAAAAATAAAAAAAATTCCCAGAAAGTTTATAAGATGGAGTGTTTGTAATGCTGTGGAACCTGCTCAAGTCAGCCTCGAGCGTGGGCACAAAGGGGTTGAATGCTCTGAATTTGAGAGAATTCATACACAGCATTTTAAAAATACAATTTTGGCCAGAGGCCAAATGTAATATGTTACTGGACTTTCTGAATGTCACTGATGTGTATAGGGATATCTGATTACAGTAGACTCTCCTATAACACTGTTGATAATTTCGTGTTATATGAATTCCATGTTATACGAGTTACTTAGATTTTACAAATACGTGTGCCGGGCTGTGAACGGCTCACGTATTTGTAAAATCTAAGTGACTCGTACAACATGGAATTCATATAACACGGAATTATCAACAGTGTTATAGGGGGTATACTGGTATTTATTATTATTTTACTTTTAAATACTTTGTTGTTGTTGGTTTTGTTTATTATTTATACAGTTCTGTCTGCATGTTATTTCTTGTTTTTAGTATTGTTGGTGTTTATATTTAATATTCTATAAAATGTATACAGTTTTACCTTAGACATGGTGCAACTTTGCCTATATGGCTCATGTCAAAAAACTTCAACTAACTAATCTGCTTGGCTTTGGTATGGTATGCTTTTTTTAAGAACACTTTACATCCAAAAGTCAAGGACCTGCCTGGAATTTTGTTGAATATTTTTCTCATAAATATTAATCGAAGCAGAGTCATTCTTTAGACATCAATAGTCTTAAGAATGCTAAAATCTTCGTACAGAAAGTAGCTGAAATATGCTCTGATGTTTTCTTATATTACATTAGACACCGATTCTTGCTACAGTATTTATAAAAGTATGTCATTTGATACTGTGATTTTATTACTCAAAATCATTGTATCTTAATTTCTTACAAGTTGTTTTCTGTTAATTTTTCAGAAGTGAAAGAAGAAAAGAAAGAAGAGTCAGAAGAATCTGACGATGATATGGGATTTGGTGAGTCGTGTTTTTGTATTTATTTATTTGTAAGTTCAAGGAGCAATTTAATAATAATAATTCTTATTAATTCTTTTAGGATTGTTTGATTAAAAACAAGGTATCATTCCTGAGTTCATTTCTGGAGTATTTTACAAAATAAAACTTCTGTAAAGTAAACTTGTTTAATTGCTGTTATTGGTAATTACATTTATTGGTTGTTACATTATAAATTTGGAGGACCCTTTTAAACAAACAAATACAAATTTCTTGATTGTGGTTTAAAACCCTAAAATGATCAAACAGAACTCTGTCTTATGCCAACAAGTAATATGCTGGCAACCACATGACGAGGGACAAGATTAGACACTCCAAACCAGGTCACCGCTGATTAATTTCCGGGGAATCTAACCCAGATGACAGATGCCTTAATTGTCTCAGCAATCTAATCAGATAGATGGGATTAATGATGGATCAGATAGATGGTTTTAGCACATGCATTTGATATAGTACAGTTGTAATAATTTAAACTTTATAACACAACCAACTTCATTATTATTTTTATTAAAAATTTTTGTATTTTGGGGACAATATTCATCTGGGACTTAAATTGGACTTTTGGAATTGGAAAAATATGAAGAAATACGACATCACTACGCCAATTGCCTGAAAATAATTCTGAGATTAGTATACAAAAAACAGTTTGTAAGATGCTACAGAACAGTGATTCTTAATCACATTAGGCTTGTGCCTCCTTAAACTTAAAGTTTACATCTTTTTTCCTTTTACAAATAAAAATTTTATCTAATGAAAAAGGCAAGAAAATTCTTCTGTGGGAAGCACATCTTGTGGATTAAGAACCATTGTAGTAGAATGTATTTTGATGGAATAATTAATGATGTGAATGTGCATGTACTGAATACCTATACATTTTCATTCAAGAACCATACTTTATTTGCACATGAGTATATCTCACATGTTTGATGCTAACAGAATTTAATTTAACCTTGAATTGATTCATGAAGTCAAGTAAAAATTGAAAAAATGGAACCTGTGTGCAAAATAATTTTAAAAGAATATTTTGAAATTTAATGGAGCTAGTTCTTATTATACATGAAGACTATTTTATTTGTGATGGAAATAGTATTTTAACTTATTAATTATAAAATAGAATAAATGTGGGATGGTCACAGTTCTTCAGTGTAGTCTCCATATTTGTGGATAATCAACACCACAAGCTTCTGGGAGAACACAAATGCCATCAGCTGTGTCGTTTTCATCTAGAGATAATGCCTTAAGGCAGAATGATGCAGTCAGTATCTTGGTGATTTCCTCAAATTTCTTTCATGTTTGGGATAAGGTCAGTCACACGGATTTGTGATGCCATCAAGGGTAGGGATTGAAATGCTGCTTGCTTTTACATAATATGAATTTTAAAACTAATTAGAAGCAATGTGATTTAAAAGAATAACAAAACTAAAACTTCTCTCAAATTTATTTTAAACTAAATCTCAAACAGCATTTTTAAAACACTTGATAAAACATTAAACACCTTTCATTGGTGAGAAGTGTTTATTTAATAAAACACTAATGTTTTCAGCCTCGTGGAATAGAGATTATGAGACAATTTCCTGTTGATTCATTTTAATTTCTTTTAGTACTTCATAGTAACAACAGCCAAATAAGTAAACAATAATAGGAACGTTGTCTGATAGACTTGAAATGTCCTCTTCCAAAACAGATATCTGTAAAATATCCAATTTCTTTTAAAATTTTATTATGAGTTATAATTAATGTTAGTTAATTAAATATATTGATTTGTTCCTCATTATGCTATTTTATCTGAGTTTTTCTCCTCTGATTCAAATACCCAAGGTGGTGAAATATTGTATTGACTGTGCGAGCTGTCAGATTTGGTAAATACAATCTTATAGGATCATGAAATTTTTCCGGTAATACATACGGAGGTTGTAATTCTGAAAAACGATACGATAATATCTCAATAAGAGCATATGTAGAATGCCTGAAAGCTACACTGCAGTTTTAGCTCTCCATTTCTGTAACTATGTTCAAACTTTATTTAGAAAGTATTATTTCATCAGTTATTAGGTTTTGTGGGATCCTGCAATTTATCTTTCAGTCTTCTGGCATTCCATATTTGAAGGTCAAATTGCTCAAATAGATAATCTCACTCAAAAATTAAGTTTTCCAATTTCCACCAGTCCCTACTCTTGCCATAATACCTACTGTAGGCCTCGATTCTAGGGGCTTGTGGGTGTTCTAGTGTCTCCACTGATATGTGCTTAGCAATGCCTTCACTTGTAAAGAATGGGTGCATGTATTGTGCAAAAGAATTGAACATGACTGCAACAACTGGCGTTTTTGTGACAAATTGACGGATACGACGTTAAAGGAAGTGACAGTAGTAGCTAGTGTTAACTTCTGTCCCTGTGGTACACAATGAGAAAAAAGAACCACCTGGAAGTCGTGCTATGATCATTACCACTTTTCCCGTATACAGTTCTTGCTGCAGTTTCTTCGACTGCAGGGACGATTGACATTTTGGCTCCGGTTCGTAGGACCTTGCCCTTGTTTTGCCAATTGCAATAAACTTGAGGAAGGATTCTCTTTCATCCTTGTAATGATCTAGATCAGCAGTCACCAATTTTTCTCACGTCACGGATCACTAAACTCAAATGTCGAATCCTGCACACTATCATTTAAAAAGATTTATGATAGTATTTATAGAATAACGATAATTAAAGTTAAATTTCATTTTATTAATAAGAAGTTTAATTTTAACAAATTAGTGTGAAGTTTGTTGCTGCTTGTTTGAAATAAGTTTATCACAAAGAATGACAATTGAACTTATTATTTATTGATTGTGAGGCCCTGGAAATAGCCCCTCCCCCTAAAAAAAGGAAAGATATGTAAAAATTTGTTATGTTAAATCGTCAGGAAAGTAAATATATGTGTCGAATCGGCGACACCCGACTTTGACGTCGACGTTCATCAAAAGTTGACGGAAAAACCAAATTTTAGATGTAAAAAGAAGAAAATTTAAAATATTAAAAGTTAAGACGCAGTTTAGAAAGCAAAACGAAACTAGATAAAAAAAATGTCTAGATGAGCGAAGGTGTCATAGTCAACAATTAAACGCGATCAGATTCGAAAGGATGGTGTCGGATAAACCATCTCCAACCGACCTTTCCCGCGAACTTTACGAAGCTCTGTTTACACCTGGAGACAGGTGGATGACCAATTGGAAAACAGTGATGTAAGATCTATCCAATTGACAAGAAGCCGATCGCAAAAACCCTATAAAAACGCAAAATTCAAGGACAACGGGACTTCCACTTGATTTCCACTTCCACCAAGACTTCCATCTAAACTTCTGTTGTATTCGTGTATCTTCATCTTTTGTGCATCGACTTTCGAGACATCGAACCTTTTTTCTCCTCAACACTGTCCAGGGGCCCCTACGACTCTGGACTAGACCGCCGCCGAAATTCCCGACGACTGTCAACGAGAGACTTTATGTAAGCATTATCGTCCTAAATAAACGGTTTACCTTTGTAAAACACTTGTCTTTGCTGCCGTAAAAACCGCCACCCACATACGCTAAGACCTTAGACCATCCCGACGGTAGGGAATAAAAATCTCCCCCCAATCGGCGTTCTTACAGATTAGTCATTTCGTGTTTGGTTTTGGACTCGAATAAAAAAAATCCAATAAAGGGGAAAAAGAACAAAGAATTTTGCATTTCTTTCGTAATATTTCTCATAACCGTGGGCTGATCAATGCCCAAATTTCTCTACGGATCAATCGGGGACTGCTGCTCTAGATGAATTCGAGCAGTTGCCATTTCTGCACGTCATTCAAAGCGTGGACGCCCAACTTTAGCAATTTGCTCATTGTGTTTACATGCTAAAGATAGAAAATCCCTGCACTCGTTTCTTGACACGCCCATTCACGTTCATTTTCCAATAACCTCAAAATGATTTCCACATGTTATTCTATTTCCTTGATTTGATGGCCGCCATCATGAATTATCTCTCTTCCTGTCGGCGTTATATCAGTGCATCGTCACGCGGTTCACATAATCCTTTGTGTTTACCAAATGTTTGCGTTTCGTCGAGGGCAAATTGAATTTTATGAAAGGTGCGTCGTTAACTGCGAGTAAACATTGATTAAGGCGGAAAAATAAACGTAAGCCAGACAAATGCACCAACACAGTGCGAACAGTCCGGAACGTATTTGGCGGCTTTTCGGTAATTTCCATCATGTTGCCAGTTCAGAAATACAAAAAAACAGTCATATCAATATTTTGAAATATAAAAATCTTGGTTAAAAACGATCCATTAAATTCAATTTTGTCCCTAATTTGGATTTTTTAAATATTTTACTCTAGGATCAAACGAATTAAAAACAAATATCGAATTATCACTATATTTAACGATTATTTACAAAATACAATGCTGCAGATACGCTGGTGTTTGGATTTACTTAATTTGTTAAGTGTTTGTCGCTCTCCTATACAATATGCAGAGGTGGGATGTTTTCCGGAGGAATTTCCATGGGGAAATGGTCACTATTTAGGTAAGATTGCACATCCGCAATCTTAAATCGTTAGTCTCTGATCACCGTGCTGTAGTGGTGTGTGTTTGTTTCGTTAGTTACGGCAACGCAACACTTGGGCGATCTGCCTAGGAGGAGGTCTTTTTAAGGGAAACTGGCTCCTATTTAAGCGTTACGGACGTGGAGAAAACCCGAAAAACGCCACTTGGCCAGCCTGTCCGAGCGAGGCTCGAACTCACGACCAACTAACTACCAGTGTTCAGGGTTTCGTTCACTCTGCCACTGGTGGACACAAATTTATGCAAAATGTTATTTTCCAGGTGGTCGAATGGAATTTTATGAACTCGTACTTAATGCAAGTTAGCAAAATTGTTTTCTTCGATGGCAATATGAATAATTGATATGCTTTTAAAATGCTTGGGATGTTAAATTCCAAACTTGCCAGTACAAACAGATTAAAGAGTAGTTTGCGTCGTTAATCGATTGCTACAATGGAATTAAGATGTGCTTTATTTACCTAATTAATAACGGAGCTTAAAATACTTACCCCGATAACTGCGCTTTTGTCGACTACAAAAAAGTCCAGACAAGATATTCCGAAAGGAGGACCACTTAATTTTTCTAAAAACACTACAACCTAGAAAATTTTGTCAGGAAATTATGAGAGGTTCGCACGATGCGGATAAAAAAAATTGCATAAAACCCTCACCTGAATCTGTAACTCTACCGAAAATTTCTCGAAAGGTAATCGTCTTAGAAGGTGTAAAGGTCGATGAATCTGCCAAAACATTCAATACATCAATTATTTGGTAGTGTTATTTAAGGGTGCAAAATTCTTCCCAAACACTAAATTTTGAATATGGTCACGCGTGAAGTGTGCGTGTTCTATAAGGATTAACTTTGTAAATGGAGTTAATCCAAAGTAAATCCCAATTTTCTTTGGGAGAAGAAATACTGTTCCAATTTGGATATTAATGGCATAATATTCTTTAAATACCTCTTTTAAAAGAATTAATGATGTGATATAATGAAGATCGATGGACATCTAGATATTTCTGAAAAAATGCTACTTGTATCAACGATTATAATTGCTACTTACGAGATCAATGTCGTGGTTACTATACTTAATTTTAAATACTATAATAAAATAATCGAGTACGTAAAACTCGTAGTCGTGTTATTTAAACTATCAAACATCGGGTTTTCGAGTCACAATTTTTGAACCCCCATACTCCTAAATGATATCTAGTTCTTTATATATCCTAGTGATACCCAATGTTCACACTTCCTGATAATGCCTAGTTTTTGAAACTTTAGTTAATGCTCAAAGGAGTTGTTACTGTATATTTATATAGAGGCCATATTTATAAGTGACACGTTACCTCCCGTTTCACCGGGATACCGAAAGTAGCTAAGATTAAGCTTTCGCATATTGATACTACCGAGCCCCAGTTTCCCAGGATATTCGGTTTATTCTACCGATAACCAGGTGTTGATATTTTATCACCAGGGCCGTGCCGCGCTATAATGCAGAGATGCGGCCGTATCAGGCGGCATTTCGAAGACTCGCATCATACTGAGAAAATCTACCGCGCGGCCCTGTCTATCGCAACACGTTCCACGTTTTCACATTCCTCTAGTATATATTATATATAATGTGAAAGAATGACTCACGGCTGTAGCTACCGAAGCTGCAGAGAGAGAGAGAACGATCATTCCACACGTGTCGATCATTGTCCACCATCCCATACATAAACGAAATTCGAACTCCCCGGAAACGAACATGAATTGATAAAACACGAAACATATTTTAGTGATAAGTATGACAAAATTTACAGACACGTAAGAGCCGAACAAGTTAGTGGCAGAGTCTATCATCTCGCACAATTTCTCGTGTTTAATGATAATTTGAGGGAGGACGTTCCAATTTTTTCCAGTAGACACGTCGAGGAGATCGCTATAAACGTCATCGAAGACGGTCGAAAGGGCAAAGCATATTACGGTAAAATAAAGCAGGGAAGTTATCCAGACGCCATTAGAAAACACGATCCCTACTACAGTTATAGATAGCATTACGATAGCCTTGAGGAAATCCATTACCTCTCGAAGTTTCCTAAATGTTTTGTCCAGCGTGAAAGTTAAAAGAAAGAGGGAGAGTACGTAAGTCGTGGTAAAGCCATACACCGACAACCCGTGTTGCGCCTTCTTTATGGAGTTAAGAAGTAGAAGTATTTTTTCTTTCTTCACTCTCCGAAAACACCTGTTCCAGTGTAAAGAGAATATCTGCGATAGTTCCTCCCTGCGGCTTTTACCACTGAACAATGTGGCACTAACAGCGCACTGGATCGAAAAAAATAACACTATTATATACGAAGCACTCTCGTTACCACCCGAAAGATAGGCGATAATCACATCGAGGCCAAAAAATTGATATAACGGAGGCCACACGTCGAAACTCAAATTCAAACTTGCAATAAACACCACCCACAAACAGAATAGAGCTACGTTATTATAGAAAAGAAGAACATTTTCTAGTTCTTTTCTGTATATCCTCTTTGGTACGATCCCTACAAGCCCAAAAATAGTGGCCAAGTTTATGATAGGTTTGAAAAGGAGTTGGAAACTGTACTCTTGTCTCGCTTCCATTGCTGGAGTGTAAATCGTTGGCGTCTCTATGTTGCATACAGTTACTATAGTAACATATTCAATCAATGAAGATATCTATGTGTAGTATAAAGCGGTTATATTCTACTTAAAAATGCCAGGATAATAGCAGCGGCTCAATTTTATGATACACGTGTAGTGTACGCAAAGACGAAGTAAAAAACTATAATCTTTGCCCGATGCCATATTCGTTTACCAATGTCTTATTTACTCGCAGATGAGCAATGTAATGCCCGATAGCACCTGGTGCCATTGAAATCAATTTATCTATCCATTGAGAACCTCTGATCTGAACGTAACGATGATTTAGGTATACTTTATGATAAGGAGTTCGATATGCAATTATAATTTTCATTATCTCGTTCGTAATTTATTAGATCCATCAATCAATTAATATGCAATCGAGTATAATCTTGGATACTAACAGTTAATCACTGGCATTGCGGGGAATCACGCACACAATTTAAATATCTTTGCTACGATATCGCGTGTTTACAACTCATTCAAACAAAATTCTGCAGCGGAGCAATTAAATTGTTGTTCTTTTAATAAAATGCAGGAAAAGTTTTATTAAATGTTTTTAAAACTCACAAGATTGTATTGAGTAAGGCGAGGCAACACTTTGACGATCTGCCAAAGGAGAGACAGTTGGTCGTGAGGTTCGCGCCTGACCGAGTGTAGTTTTCCGGGTTTTCTTCACGTTTGTAACATCTAAATAGGAGCCAGTTTCTCATAAAAGTCTTCCCCTCGTGGCGCTTTGTCGTAATCGAATTAAAGCAAAAGGGAGACGCTTCTATGAAAAACAGCTCCTACCGGTATATAGGTGTTACAAACGTGAAGAAAACGGCACGTGGACAGGCTGTCGGTCAGGTACCAACCCGCGACCACTTACCAGTGTTCAGCGGTGCTATCGGTTCGGCCGTTTGCGAGCAAAATCCACTGCAAATCTACAAATTTATATATGCAAGTAATAAATACAGTAGTTCTAAAAATCTTTTTTTACATATGGAATTTTAAAAGCTTGTATAAAGGACCCCGCACTATTCTTGTGGGTTTTGGAGTTTGGTTAAATCGTCTAAAATTTTAGTACGTATTATAGTTCTTCACTGACCGATTAATGGGCGAGTTTCATTGGGTACAAAGTTTGAAAATGGCTAGTGTTTTTTGTTTTTTGCTAGACTTATTTGAAACGAGCATGTTTTTATTGAGAAATTTTAGATAAAGAATATTTGATTCTCTATACATACGAGTATCTTTGAGCGTATATGCCTATTTGTGGGTAGGACAACTTTACTATTACAGAGCTTTTAAAGTATGTTCTTAAAACTGTTAGCTCAACAACGATTAATACATGCTTATTTTCACGTAATCAAATACATAGATACGTTTACTCAGACTATTTTTACAGTAGAGCGTCGTTTATCCGAAACAAGCGGTAATGGGGTTGTTCGGATAATTTATTTTTCGGATAACCGATTATGTGCGAAAAAATGTATTAACCTACCCCGTGTTGAAATTTTTCTCCGTTGCGTGTCGTTTCGCGTTGAATTTTCGTCGATGTTAAGCCTAACGAAGACTATTGTATCGTTAAAAATTATTTTTTTATTTTGTACAAATAAAATAAATATATTGAAAAATATAAAAACAATAAAAAAATATACTTCAGAAGTTAATTTAGTATCAAAAACGTAAAATATTTGAGTAGCCCAAGACATAGCCAAAGATTG
>NW_019384798.1:1321926-1324236 GCF_000671375.1 Centruroides sculpturatus | reverse complement strand
GAAGAATGGCTTCTACTGTACTATTTTAGATGCGATTTTTTGTTTTCAACTACGTTTAGTCTTCATTGAGTACTTAGGTGTATTAAATTGATAACATTTCAGACATTGTTATAAATATTTTTATTTATTTCGATTTTTAAAATGTTCGAACCGTTTTAAATTCGAATTTGTTATCGCGTATCGGTTAGATTATAGAACGATTGTAAACGCTCCAGAAAATTGATCAAATTGAAAATAGTTCGTTTGATGATTCTCGGCAATTCTCTTCAGCGGTAGGTGTTATATAGATCTAACAATTACTATAGTTATTGAAATATTGAATGTAAATGGGGTTTGCTTGCAAAACCTCCGCGGACGAAGTCGCGGGTAACAGCTAGTATAAAATATATACAGTACAGTAATACCCCGAACTTACGCGATAGGTGGGACCGAGCGATAACCGCGTAAGTCGAATTCGCGTAAGTCGGGGTATAATTTCGCAATTTGTGTAAAATCCGAGTCGGATGTATGCAAGCTAATAAATGTTCTCGTTAATCTTATCTCGCATTTTGTTTCGTTCACGGTTACGAGAAATCACCGCATAGAGTCTCTCGAGTCTCCCTAGATATAACAAACAGAAATAAATAACACAAAATAAATTGTAGCTACGCGTCGATTCCGCGCCACACGTCCGAACACGTAAGCCGAACAATAGTGCGGGGGGGGGAGTTAGTAATCGAGAGTCGCGTGGCGCTCAAACAAAAGACGAATCGACGAGATTTGAAAATCGCGTAGCTCCGGGTTCGCGTAAGTCAGAGTAGCGTAAGTCGAGGTATTACTGTATACACTTTTAAAGAAATAAATTAACTCAAGATATTCCTTGGCATTTCGGGACATCTTACAGACAAGAGTAACGTCGAACAATTTTGGATGGATACGTTGACACCTCTCGCGGGCCATCTACCTCCCGAGGGATTTTCTACGGCCAAAGGCCTTATTTAGCCGTTAGACACGCCAAGTAATCCCGTGAAATAGCCCATCAGCGGAGTCTATCGGTATCGTGATATTTCTATCTACGTATAAACATTGATATTTGTAATTTGTAATTGCGGTAATTTATAATCGAGATACGAATATTAAAATATTTAATAGGATATCGAATAAGCAAAAATATGTTCGAATTTCATGTCGTATCCTGAAAATTTCGTATGCTGGGGCGTTCGTAACCCGAGGTACCACTGTATTCTTATTTCTGATGATGATGATATTTTATGATATTTTGATGATATATTTACGATGATAATCCGAAAAACGGATATTCGTGAGTAGCTGTAAGTAATTAATTTAATATAATAAGAAATTAAGTATAAATATTTTTCTTTTGTAGCTGTGGAATGCCATGTTGGATTTCTTCTTTTTCCTCCTGAAAGTGGAGAAAATCAGACGCGGCGAACGTTGTCCCAACGGAGGATTGCTGGATAATTATTAGAAGTGATTATTAGAATAATCTTACAATTCGCGGATATTAAACGGTTTGATTATTAATGTTTGCGGCGCCAATAGCGCGATAGTGGATACAGTAGTTTTGTAAGGAAATGTCTTTTGCCCAACACTCGAAATGTATTATTGATCAGTCGCGATTATAGATAAAACAATCGATCGAAATTGAACACTACGCGACTCGATAGAGCAGCGTTGTACATCGTGCACCTACCAATTCCACGTATCACCAATCTATATACAGGTAACCCCCGTATAACACGGTAGTTACGTTCCAAAAAATTGCCGTGTTATGCGAATCCGTGTTATGCGAAACAAAGAACTAGTACGAAAAGGAGGGTTCCAGAAATTTAAAAAACATGCTACTATATTTTCATAAGATAAATATCTTTATTAAAATTTTCTTAAGTGATACATATGAATATAAATTAAACAATGTTTTCTTTGTCATCACTATTAACCGAGAGCGTTTTATTTTTGGCAAGTTATCGTTATCCTCTGAGCGTTTTTCTGCATTATTTTCAGATTAATGCTTTACCTTTTGCAAAAAGTGTATGTAATTTTAGATTGCTCGCTTCTAGTTAAAAGATCTTTATAAATGTCCTTATATGGTGCTAAGCACTTATGGAATAAGGGAAAAACATCTGGCAACACCAGAAGCAGAAGCGTCGAGATCTGGCAAAATTGAAACAATTTTCGCGAAGGACCATGTGTATGGAGACGAGAAAAGAAAATTTACACACTGAAGTACTAATAGTTCACGAAAATAATAATTTTCGTGAACTATTAGTACTTAAGTATGTAAAAATTTATTACATTTCATGTTGTACG
>NW_019384798.1:1318635-1321384 GCF_000671375.1 Centruroides sculpturatus | reverse complement strand
AATAAAAAATTATACTTCAGATGTTAATTTAGTATCAAAAACGTAAAATATTTGAGTAGCCCAAGACATAGCCAAAGATTGAAGCGCCACAGCACTGGCGAAAATTTAAATTTGCCGACTGGAATTCTTTCGGATGATTGACTTTCAGAAAATCGACGCTCTACTATATCTCCTACGCATACATCACTCTGTATATATGAGTAATGTATCTACGGAGTACGCATTTGAACGTATGGCAGACATAGACCCGCCATACATTCGAACAGCGGTAGAAAAAAATAAGCATTTTCAAGCTTCGTGCCCATTAAGACGGTGCGGGAGCCTTTCTAAAAATAAATTTTAACGACGTTTTCTGTTTAAAAGACTTATTTCAAATATTTATTTATATATAAATGCTTTTAAAAAAATTGAAAATTTGTTCGGGGAAAAATCTTTAATTCTTCCTATCCCGTAGGGATTAAGGAAACCGTTTTTCGTTGGCATTGTAGGTACGGCCACGTTTTGAGGCGCGCGGCACGATATATCCGGTCTAATCGCTCCGTAAGAATTTTTGTGCCAAATCGAATCCGGGTCCGCGTTGGAGTTGGAGTCGGGGTTGGCTCCGGCTATCCAGTCATTTAATTGTGTTAATTATAAGACCGTATTAAGGACCGATCGTCATCGCCCGACTAAGTCCATAATGGCGTAATAAAAGATGCTCCCGAGAAAAAGACTTAAAACTAAAAATGGCGTACGGTTTTTGTTCCCGTTAGGTAGAAATGATGTAGCGACAATCCGCTGTATAAATTAATTAACGGAGAACGGTTAATGATTGGCAAATTATCTTAACTCGAAAAGACATTCGTTTAATTATTTAATTAAATTAAGTACGTCAGTGTTCGTAAATTACGCTAATGTTAAGTAGCTTTCTGGCGTATCGACTACGCTACGTAGATAGAGCGTAAATGTAATTCGTTTTGGTCGATTCTAATTTAACACAGAAGAGAACATTCCATCTAACAATTTCTTAACTTTATAGAAAAAATATAATTAATAATTAACCAATAATTTAAGTTAATGGATCTTTGTTAATAATTAAAGGACAAAACTACGAACTAACCTCCTCTTTTTTGAAATCGAACGTTTGATTCAAAATTCTTGTAGACAGACAAAGTAAATAATTCGCGTAATGATAGTAAATGTATGACGTACGAAATCGCCGGAGGAAATGAAAAATTCCTAATTCCTAAACGAAACGATCTTTAAATTAGCTAGGGTTAAGTTTCGGTAAGTCGCAGCCAACTTTAACGCTCGGCCCTCGACTTCCGGAAAACATCCGGCATTTATATTTTGCCCCGGTAATTTTTACTGGCAGAATAGAGATCGGTGCCGTATACAAATAACCCCGAAAAAAGTGAAGTAACGATTTAGGCAATGTATCGACGATGCCCAGTCTAGCGGATTGTATCGACAATAATTGATTTCGAATAATACACTTTTATAACCACTTAAAACGGACGAATAAACCGAAATGTTACGTCCTTCGAATCCCACGTTCGTCCGAGTTGGAGAATTACTCGGAAGACGATTATTTTATTAAATGCTTTTCGGAGGGAATTCTCGCCCATTCCTCTTAGGTCTATAAACAATACAGTTGTTCGGTAATTTACAGTTAAAATTTTCAAATAAAGAATGTGAAGTCGCAAGAAGTTAAGTATATGACCGTATTGGACTTCAAGGCGTTGTACCCTTCCATCATGTTTCCATCATGTTTTAACCATCTAACCATGTTTTTGCCATTTACGGGATTTCTTTTTAAGCAAGATCGAGCATCCAGAAAAGAAGAGAAAGCAGATCTTAGAATTGACGCATCTAGCAACTTTTTCATCTATTTTTAACTTTAAAGGCGTCACATACACGCAGCAGAAGGGCGTCGCCATGGGAAGCCCAGTAGCGGGTACTTTATGTGAGATGGTGTTAAGAACGCTAGAGAATGCAGTAATGCCGAATTACGAAACGCAAATTATAATGTACGCACGGTATGTCGACGATGTGGTTATCTTATGGAAAGTCAAACCCAACTTACAACAATTCTTAAAGGACATTAATGGCAACAAGTTCGGCCTCGAGATTGGACTCGAGCAAGAAAGTGATAAGCGCATACACTTTCTGGATTTATCTATACAACTTGACAGCAAAGGGGATTTTCGCACTAAAGTATACAGAAAGCCTACGTACAACCCGATATTTATCCCATGGAATTCGCACGACCCACCAACTTACAAACTAGCTGCATTCCGGGCGCTCATCGCACGAGCTTACTCACACTGCAGCAATATCCAAGACAGAAACGAAGAGCTGTGTTATATCAATAAAATGGCTAAGAGGTATGGGGTTAAAGCTATTACTAACCAAAGTAAGACAAGTAGCAAGGTGCGAAACGTACAAAATACAGAAGAGTTCACAATGATGGAATATAAGGCCTCACTGAGCAGTGTCTATAGGCGGATAGGAGCAGCTACGAAGAAGAGAATAATATACAAAAGGAATCCTACTATTTATCAATTGCTAAGGGCAGATAAAGATAGCGTAGACAAGAACGCTCTTCCAGGGGTCTACAGAATCCCCGTTACAGACACGCGGAGGCAGAATATGATGTTCTACATCGGAGCTACCGGAAGATCCCTCAAAGAAAGGATGGCAGAACACCAGAGAAACATAAGAAGCGAACAACCGTGCACAGCGCTGGCGACTTACGTCTTAGCTGACC
>NW_019384798.1:1307132-1310567 GCF_000671375.1 Centruroides sculpturatus | reverse complement strand
TATTAGCTTTTTGTAAATCTTATTGTTATTATTGCCTTATAATAACAATGCAATAATAATAAAATTTGATTTACATGCACGCAGAGTATGTACTGTACACTAATCAATGGAATTCTATAATTCCAGAACCGGTGTGTGGACAATTAATGAGAGGTTGCACGCACAGTGGCAAAAAGAGGGCCCGAAAACACGGATGCAGCAAACGCATTACTGAATCGGTATTTTCATTTAATAAGGTACAAATAGAATAATTCTCATTATTCTTGCATTAGAAATATAGAAATTATAGCGATTTGTTAATGCCTAGTGTCTTTCCACCCTACCTGTATATTCAGCACACATACACAGTATGTGCTGAATATACAGTTTGGGTGGAAAGAGACTAGGCAGTTACAGAAACTTTACAAATAACTAAGCGAAATGATAAATTAACTAAAATTCTTTTCATATCATGATATCATTTTAGGTTTTACATGCTACACTAGAAGCAATAAACACATGGAAAGAGCGTTAGAATAAAGAGATGAAAATCTTACAAATGTATGGAATTATAAGGTCCCGTTTTTATTGAATTAGAGATTTTATATTTAGTTTTTATAATTAATTATTAGGAAGTTAAATTATTATTATAATTACCACTTCCATCTAATCTTCTTAATGCTCTAGACTCATTTAATTCGACACCATATACATTAGAACAATCGGGTGCCAGAGTCTTTGTATTCATCTGTTCTCTCCAACCTGCCAATGGAGTGATAACAGGATGATATTTTTAAATTAGACAATAATATTTTTAAAAAAATATTACCTAAACTGCAAGTTGTACATCTGGCATTTCGCACGAAATTCCTGCACGTAATACCCTTAAAATCGGGATCATTTGGAGCAAATTTGATAGGAAAACAATTTTCGTTTGGAGGAGGATCTTCACAGCAATCGAATGTACTAACAGTCTCTGTTATAAATGAAAAACGTTTCTTTATTTAATCTCTCTACGCCTTATTGCAATAAGGGGCCCTTTTTTCAGGCCCACCGTAGGTAGGATCCTCAACAGGGGTGTTCGAATAATGAGGAACGGGGCTCAACTTATCTGGAACGGAAATGTCCACGAAAAATCCCGAGGAGTTGGTAGTGACGGCCCTTGATTGCTTCGACACCATCCTGTTGTCTTTATTAAATATTATAAACAGATATTTCTAATTACAATGAAGTATTATGCTTACCCGATTCAGGTTGAGCGGTAAATTCTATGTCGTGAGTGATGAACTGTCCGAAAATCGAAAGTATCGCAGTGTAAGTAGAACTAAGTTTACCACGAGCTGCAACTCTGTGAACTGCTAAACTTATAGTTCTGGGTTCCGGCGTGGGGCATCCTCTACAAACTCTCGGCGAACTAACACCTCGAATATACAATATTTATTAGTAGTTAATATGTAATTTTGGATTAATTAATTAATCTTACAATCGCCATAATCGGGAAGTAATAAACGATCGAAACAGGAGAAGGTTCTTCCTTCGTTTGGCCTATCTAAATGGTTGCAACTTCCATCGATTGTAGGGTACTTTGTATTGGTGCATTCGACTGGTCTGTTGTCCACACATCTTTCACATAGTCGTTTGGTGATTTCGTTATTCTTCAGAGGATATTCCCGTAACAGATTTATATCGGTTGGATCTAAATCATATCTTAACAAAATAAACAAAAGTAGTTTTAATACTCGTTTAAAACCAATTTAAATATGCCCAAAATAAAATAAAGGCATTATTACATCGGCCATTTAATCAGAATTTATAATTTTATTTTATTAACTAAACACACTCAAGCAAACCTTTAAATATGCAGCCGTATTTATTAAATTCTAACGATTGAACTCGAGCAAGAAAGTGATAAGCGCATACACTTTCTGGATTTATCTATACAACTTGACAGCAAAGGGGATTTTCGCACTAAAGTATACAGAAAGCCTACGTACAACCCGATATTTATCCCATGGAATTCGCACGACCTGCCAACTTACAAACTAGCTGCATTCCGGGCGCTCATCGCACGAGCTTACTCACACTGCAGCAGTATCCAAGACAGAAACGAAGAGCTGTGTTATATCAATAAAATGGCTAAGAGGTATGGGGTTAATATTAAAGCTATTACTAACCAAAGTAAGACAAGTAGCAAGGTGCGAAACGTACAAAATACAAAAGAGTTCACAATGATGGAATATAAGGCCTCACTGAGCAGTGTCTATAGGCGGATAGGAGCAGCTACGAAGAAGAGAATAATATACAAAAGGAATCCTACTATTTATCAATTGCTGAGGGCAGATAAAGATAGCGTAGACAAGAACGCTCTTCCAGGGGTCTACAGAATCCCCGTTACAGACACGCGGAGGCAGAATATGAGGTTCTACATCGGAGCTACCGGAAGATCCCTCAAAGAAAGGATGGCAGAACACCAGAGAAACATAAGAAGCGAACAACCGTGCACAGCGCTGGCGACTTACGTCTTAGCTGACCGCCAAGAGGTCAAAGCTGAATGGGACCGAGCCAGATTAATACAAATAGTTCGCGACAAAAAGCACCTCCGGTACGCGGAAGCCTGGCATATCTGCAAAGCAAGCCAAAAAGGATTAGCTATCAACTTCCGAGATTCAAGCAAAGTATCGGCAGCCTGGCGAGCAAGTATATTATAAAGTCAAGAACGATGGACAGCGGCAACTTACTTAAGGGCAGAAATTCTTAATTTAATTTATTTGCTAAACACATTGTGTATGTTTGGTATTTTATGTCTGTATTTTTATGTTTATTTTTACTGTTATTTTATATCCTGAACGTCATAGTTTTAACGTTCTAATAGCTAATGTGGTTATATAATGACAACCATTATATAGAGATGGCGTTATTCCAGTAGAATATTATTTTTAAAAAACGTTCCAAAACGCTTGTATCGTTAATTCAAGTTCGGAGTTCGATTTTTTCGGTTTTTTCTTGAGAAAGGTCATTGAATATGACCGAAAACGTTAGAATTTAATAAATACGGCTGCATATTTAAAGGTTTTCTTGAGTGTGTTTAGTTAGTAAGAAATTGCAGTCTAGGATGAGTTGCAAGTAGAATTGCTTCTTACCTATACTATGAAGGTCGCTAGTAATCCAAAAGCCCACAATCTACCAGCTTTTTACTGTAATATGGCCACTTTAACAGGTTAAATTTCGGGAAAACCAGATTTAACTATGGTCACATTACACAATAAGCAGATAGTCACTATACAAAGAAAAAGTATCCCTAAAATCTATTGAGTAAATTTCAGGCCAAATAAAATTGGTCACTGTAACTGTAGGAAGGTGGTTATGTTACATAGGTGGTCACATTGGCAGATTTCATTGTATGAACAATATTCATCAAAACTGTATTAAAATATATATATATATATTATCATATTC